>NW_025400983.1:15867570-15894316 GCF_015345945.1 Tribolium madens | reverse complement strand
AACGTCACAAATTTGGCGCCCGAGCAGGGACCGTTTTGTCAGGAAGAGGAGTTACCGCCGCCGAACCGTAACCGTCACCGTACCGCCGCCGAACCGTAATCGTAACGTAACCGTAACCGTACCGTACCGGACCGCCCCCGCCATCGAATCCGTCACCGGATCATCGCATCAAGCCCGTGACGTCAGCAGAACGCCCAGAAAGCTTCCCCGTGACGTCAGCCCAAAAGCTCGCCCGAAACCGACACAGCCCGGGTGAGAAGTACCGGAACCAGAAAGCTCCACCCCCAAAGCTCACCCAAGATCGAGCTTTGAGCTTTCGAGCGTTCAAAGCTCACTTTTCGCGAGAAACAAAAAGCTCCCGGAGCTTTTGAGCTTTTTCGAGCTTTTGGTGAGCTTTCGCCCGAAACATCTAAATCCGGTCGAACTTTCAACTTCGGACGACATCGACCATCAAGAACGTCACAAACGAGGCCGGGACTTCCTCCAGTACGGGCAGACAAATCCGGAAAGACCGAAACATTTCGAGCAACCGATGGAATCACCGCAACAGCCTGCCACACTTCGACAGCCGCACTCCGCCCCAGCCCAATTTGGGCTACCACCACCGGACCGTCAGTGACAGGAACCCCGCGCTTCTCGACCGCCTTCACCGCCGCCGACCAACCGTTCACCCACCCCGCCCCACACCCAACACGGGAGAAATGACCCCGTATTGAAAGTCCACAAGTTGAATGTGGGCTTTAATGGAAAAGGTGACCCGGCAGCATTTCTCGAACCCCTCGAAGTGACCTGCGACACCGAGCAAGTTACTCTCGACGAGGTGCTGGGCTACCTTCCGCGACTATTCCAGGGAGAAGCCGCTCTCTGGTGCCGGAACAACCGACACATGTGGACTAGATGGGAAGACTTCGTTGAGTCGTTCCGGACCTACTACTTTCCGGTAAATTATTACGAAGACCTCGAGGCCGAGATTAGCCGCCGACATCAGCGACCCAACGAGCCCGACACCACTTATGTAACCGACCTCCAAACACTGATGCGTCGCTACGGCCGCTTCACGCCGCATCAAGAGCTTTCGTGGGTATACCGAAACCTGCTGCCGAAGTACCGTTTGTACCTGCGCCGTTCCGATTTCCACGAAGTAGGGGAATTAACACGAGCCGTCCGGGAGTATGGACTATTACTCCAAGAGGAAGCCGCCTCTCGCCCGCAGAGGACGACCCGGACTGAAAACACCGCACCGTATCAACCCTCGCCTCCGACCCACTCATCTCCAGCCGCCCCAAAACCGACTCAACCGACCGTAAGACCCGTCCAAAACACCACCGAACAACCGAGAATTCCAGTTTGCTGGAGATGTGGCGAAACCGGACATTTCCAGACCGAATGCAGAGGAAAGCCGAAAATCTTCTGCTCCCGCTGCCGTCGAGGGGGCGTAATGTCCAAAGACTGCGCATGCGGCTCGGGAAACTAGAGGGGCACCGCACAGCTGCGGAGCTTGTGCAGATGCCGCCCGACACCGCTCCGTGCACATCAACCGACTCGCACGATGACAACCGGCCAAAGATTTTTGTTCACATCTTCGGAAACCGCTACACAGCCTTGGTCGACACCGGTGCAGCCCGCCTAGACGAAGCGTGCCAACGTCGACCTCCCCGCCGAAAACCGACCGTCCGCTCGGTGCAAATGGCCAATGGGAGAGTAAGTACTCTTACTGCCGCCTACGACGTACCCATGGTCATTGGCAACACGACCGTTACCGAGAGACTTTGCCATCTGCCCCAGCTGGCCTCCGAGATTGTACTAGGGATGGACGTGCTCACCCGACAGAGGTTTGAATTAGACCTAACTACCGGAATCGTGTTCTTAAACGAGCAGCCCATAACCGGACCGAACACCGCCACCGATCCGGTTGCCCTCGCCGAAGTTCAAACCTCTCATCCGTTGACCCTGTCCGCCGACGAAGAGCTCCGACTGAAGAAGTTCTTGGACGAAGAGCTTCCGCGATTTAACAACATTGTCGGAACAACCCCATTGATCGAACATCACATCCATTTGTTGAATCCGGAGCCCATCAAGCAACGGCACCGACCCCGAAATCCGTTCATGCAGAGCGTCATCAACACCGAAATTGGCAAGATGCTTGCCGAGGGGGTGATTGAGCCGTCCGACAGTCCATGGAGCTCACCAGTCGTCTTGACCAAGAAGAAAGACGGGAAGTACCGCTTCTGCATCGACTTCCAAAAGGTCAACGACGTCACTCGGAAAGATGCCTACCCACTGCCGTACATCAACGCCATCCTCGACAAACTCCAGAGTGCTCGTACATTTCAAGCATCGACCTGAAGAGTGGGTACTGGCAGGTTCCGTTGTCACCGGAGAGCAAACCGATCACCGCCTTTACCGTAAGGTACCGGGAACTTTTTCATTTCCGAGTAATGCCGTTCGGGTTACATTCCGCCCCAGCCACTTTTCAACGGCTAATGGATCGCATCATCGGACCAGACCTAGACCCCTACTGTTTCGCATATCTAGACGATATCATCGTGCTAGGGGAGACGTTCGAGCACCATCTGGAAATGCTGCGGGAAGTATTCCACCAGCTAAGACCCGCTAACCTCAAACTGAACCCGGAAAAGTGTCAGTTTGGCCGCCGAACGCTGAGGTACCTAGGACATTTGATCACCTCTGAGGGAATCCGTACCGACCCGGAAAAAGTCTCCTCGATTCAACAATTACCGCCGCCGACAACCCTCCGACAACTGAGGCGCTTTCTCGGAATGGCCTCATGGTACCGCCGTTTCATTCCGGATTTTTCAAAGATTGCCGCCCCTCTGAACCGTTTGTTGAAGAAGGGCCGCCGATGGGAGTGGACTAAAGATCAAGAAGCCGCCTTCAAGGCTCTGAAGGATAGTCTCACTGAAGCCCCAGTCCTAGCGTGTCCCGACTTCAGCAAACCGTTTGTTCTGCAGACCGACGCCGCCGACACCGGACTTGGAGTAGCGCTGACTCAGCACATAGACGGTGGCGACCATGTCATCGCCTACGCCAGCCGAAGCTTAACCCCGCCCGAAACAGCCTACTCCACCACCGAAAAAGAGTGCTTAGCCATTGTCTGGGGGATCGAGAAGATGCGACCGTACCTGGAGGGATACCACTTCACCGTTTTGACCGACCACCAGTCCCTGAAGTGGCTCAAATCTCTCAAAAATCCGACCGGGAAGCTTGCACGGTGGGCAATTTTCCTCCAACAATACGACTTTGAGATCAAGTACCGCCGTGGAGTTCTCAACCGAGTGGCTAATGCCTTGTCAAGACAACCGACCGAAGACGACGAGGAATCTCCATCCGACCTGGCCGCCTTATTAGACGAAATACCCGCCGGTCCGTGGTACTCCAGGAAGAAAGCCGATGTGGAGAGGAACCCACAAGCTTTCCCGGAGTACTGCACCCGGAATGGCCGCCTGTACCGCCATTTTTGGGACATGTCCGACTCCACCGAACCAGGTCTCGGTGACCCTTGGAAGCTTTGTGTCCCAAAGCCCATCCGACCGACCGTCCTTGAAGAAAACCACGATGCTCCAACCGCAGGACATCTAGGTATCGCTAAAACCACCGCCTGTCTTGCTCTCCGATACTACTGGCCAGGAATGTTCCGGGACGCTGCCAATTGCGTCCGGAATTGCGCATCCTGCCAGCAGTACAAGACGGCTCAACAACAACCGCCAGGGAAGATGTGTCCGTCCCGAAATGTTCTCCCCTGGGAAATCGTTAGCACCGACTTGGTGGGCCCTTTACCTCGGTCCAGTAAAGGCAACTGCTACTTAGTGGTGATGCAGGACCGATTCACCAAGTGGGTGGAATGCCGAGCCGTCCGCCGAGCTACTGCACGAGGCGTTACCCAAGCCGTACACGAGGAGGTGATAACTCGTTTTGGCTGCCCAAAGACCGTAATTACCGACAACGGAACCCAATACACCGGAGCCAGTTTCCGAGAGCTGCTCAAGGATATGGGTATCCGCCACCGGTATGCACCTCCGTACACTCCCCAGGCTAATCCAGTTGAGCGAGCCAATAAGACCATGAAGACCATGATCGCCCAGTACTGCCAAGCGAATCAGAAGAAATGGGACGCTTATCTGTCCAACTTGATGTTCGCCATCAACACCGCGCGTCAAGAGTCGACCAAGTTCTCCCCAGCATTTCTGAATTTTGGCCGTGAACTGGATGTCCCCAAGGCAGTGTACCGGACCGACTCTACCGCCGCCGATACCGCCGACTCCAACCCTACCGCTGATGCCACTCACGACACCGTTGATCCCAACCCTACAGAAGCCGCCGCCGCCCATTCCGAACGACTCGACAAGCTAAGGGAAACCTTCGAACTTGTTACAGTGAACTTAGCCCGTGCCTTTACCGCCCAAAGCAAATATTACAACCTGCGCCGAAGAGACTGGAGATGTCACGTCGGAGATCGTGTTTACCGGAAGGAACACCCCCTGTCTTCAGCCAGTAAAGGCTTTGCCGCGAAACTAGCCGCGAAATACTCCGGGCCGTATACCGTGACCAAAGTTGTGTCTCCGGTCGTGTACGATCTCAAATCCGACACGGGCAAGCGCATCCGACAGGTCCACATTAAAGACCTGAAACCCGCCCACGAAAACCTGTCTTACATCGTCTCTTCTAGCATGCCGCATCCCCCGAGACCACCACGGGCCCAATTTGTAAACCCTCAAGCGGTCCAGGCAATCCAGCGGGCCCAAGCAGCGGCCCGGTTAAGAAGTGTCCGTGAGGCCGCCGCCCGCCTTCGGGCACCCCTCAGGGGACCACCACCTGCAGACGGGCACTCTATAAAGCGAAGAACAGAAGGAAAATAAACTCAATCTTCACCGAGCGCCGGTTCCAGCTCCAGCTCCAGCCAGCAGAGTGAATTAGTGAAGTGAAAAGTGCTCTTGTGCAACAGTGACCACGACCGTGACCAGCATCCGGAAAGGATTGCCAGAAGACCGGAAGGCAAGTCCCCTCACCTCCCCATATGCACTTCCCCGTCTCCCCCTTAGTCCTCTAGTCCTGGGGCTTAAGGAAACTTAGTCAGGGCTGCCGGAGGCTTGAGAACACCGCTTCCGAATTCATTCCTCCCGCACCTGCTTACGCTATACAAAGGTGGCCTGCCGGAAACGCTTACCCCGCACCGCTTACATAACCCGCTTACGCATTGTTACATAATAACCGTCCCACACCGTAGTTTATAGTTAAATAAAACCGCTTTCTTTTTACAGCGAGTCTGTTATTCCCCCTCGCTCCCCCCCGTGACATCGACCCCTGCAGGAACCGTCTTCACTGAGCCACCCGTAGGAGCCGCCGCCAGGAGGTGCACCCCCTCACAAAACAGGGTGCTGGCGCCCGAAGTTCACGGCTCCCGACGAAGAAGCGTCACAGTATTGATTCGAAAAAAGGTTTCACTTGCATAGTGGTTTCTTTAAACCATAGCAGTTTTTTAATTACTTATATTTTACATATAAAAGTAACAAATTTACATTTTTGGATTACCTAGAAAATCTGGGTTTTTGCCGACGTGTTTGTGTGTGCGAAAGATAAGACGCAGTAGAACAGGTGCTCTCGCGTTTTTCTGCAGGCGGGTTAAGGCTTAAAAAAAAAGACAAATGTGTACTTTATGTGGAAGAGACCGACTTTCTCGGGTACATAATTGCTCAATGTGGAATTCGTTCGATTAAGAATAAAGTGACCGCGGTAAAAAATGCAAAAACTCCTTTAGGAAATTACAAAATTTAACGCCTGAAATTAGGCAACCAGTCACGAGGTACGATTAGACCATATCCGGCCGAAACCGACTATACCCAAAAGAACTCCACCAAGGCATCGAATCGCGCACCTGAAATCGACTATCTATAAACCTGGGTCGTGTTCTTAAACTATTTGGGTAAGGGTAAAAGTTTCTCCAATATTACATCTAATCGTTCATAAAGCCAACGTGACGTCATAGAGTTACCCATCTTCAATCGTTCCTAAATCGAGTGAAGCTCACCTTGGATCACATACTTAAATTAAGGTGACCAACTACAGAAAACCAAAAACCAGGACTAAATATTTATTTTAAACAAACAAAAACAATTACTTACATAAAAAACATCAACAAAAGAAAATTTCATCATAAAACTATTAAATTAAAAAAAATACATATAAAACACCTAAAGTCTGTTTTTTTTAATAGAAATTACCAAGTCAAAATTTTGGTGAAAAAATTGGTAGCAGCTTGTCTCCATAGCCACAAATTTTGTTTGCTCTTTGTTTTTGTCCTTAGAAATTTTGTTAAAAATTATGGTTATGTGTTCCAATTGAGTTGTTGTCAAAATTTTGACTTTTATAAATCTTGTGTGCCTGTTTGCTCTTTGAAAGCGCTATAATTGAATACCTGAGGACAGACATCATTACCTAAGGTCTAAAGACAGAATTCAGTGCTAATAATTTTGACAGAAACACACCGCAAGTAAGTACAATGTTGTGGACAAAAATGAGATTCTTGCTACAAAAACTTTGAAGAAAAAGTATGTATACACAGAAAAAAGTTATTTAGCAAAAGATTCAAGTAGGTATTATGATGATTGGCAATAAATTTTGTGTAATTGATTGAAATGAGCTCAAAGTTGATGCATTTTATAAATTCTTCTTCAGCTTTAGTTTCAAAATTATTCCTTTTTCAACTCATTCCTCAAAAAACGATGCACAAGACACTAATTTAATTGCGTTCTTTCCTAGGTTCTTTCTTATTCATGTTTATTTTGTATTCTTATCAATTTTTTGCTAAAAATTAAGAATGTTTAGCAAACCTGCATTACAAATTGCGTCTACATTTTAATGGGTACTTTTTCTAACTTCCTGCTTGCGAACTATTCGTTTCCAAATTTCTAAAAACGGTTAGTGGTACCGAATTTGTTTCTTTTTTGGTGTTTCGTCTCTAAATTTTCTTTGAGGATTTTTTGTTGTGTTGACGTTTAATGACATTGTTTTCAAATTAATTCAAAAAAACCGGAACTGCCAATTTCCTTTATTAAAATTACCATGAATGAATTTACTAGTGATGCCAACGTTAAGACTGTTTGGCATTTCCATTTAAAAAAAAAACAGACTTTACCTATTTGCTCATTTATTAAAGTTATATTTCTTTGAAGAATGAATTGCTTTTAAAAGATCTTCATTTATTTTAAGATCCCCAAAAATTACGTATGTATAATGTAGGTTGGTTTTTACCATAAGTATCGAACGCAACGTTGTAACTAGTAACTGAGTCGCAAATTGTTCATTTGCGAAAAAACACACTCAAAAAATTGTATGTTCCCGGAAGACACATACGGTACTCATATGTAAAATCGTTTTCTTTAAAATGTTTCAAAATCTCCACCCAATGCGAACAGATTTGTTCTTCCATTCTTCGATTTTTTTTCTGTTAGCTACATGTCACGCCAAAAAACAAAATTCGTCAAACAGTTCCGTTTCAAGAATATTTATTTGGGGAAAGTTTTGAGAAATACAAATCGCAGAAGAGCTTACATCAGTTTTCAATCAAAATCCATTTGAAATATTCTAAAATGTCAACTCCATTCACGAAGATAATCGCTACACGTTGAATAAAAATCGATTACAATATTTTTAAAAACTTGTTGATTTCACCATTTGTCTGTAACGACTCAACCATATTTTTAACAGCAAATTGCAAAAATGCCGTATTTTTTCGGTCTTTTATTTGCATTTGAAAGTTGCTTGTCAGAACATTAAAAAACAGTACTTTTACTGGTTTTTTTATTACAATTTTTTGACCAGGACAGCATCCACAAAAAAGAGTACTGTCCTGGATAAAACAGTACGGTTGGCCCAAGGATGGTAGACGTAAAGGATTGCTCAGGCTCACGAATCTGTCAGCCGGCGTCACGTGGTCCATAGACATGCTGTGACGTCACAACTGGTCTTTAATCGCGTCAAATACATGGGAGTTAATAGGAGCAAATACCAAATAATGCAAATAAAAGTGAATTATGACATTAATTTGTTAAAATCGCTTTTGAATTTATAATGAAATTATTGTAGTTATAATTTGAGGTAATACAAAATAGAATTTTCTGTTTATTTGTGTCCAAAAATTGAGTAAATCTGTTTTCTAATCGGGGAATAATTCCAATAATTCATTGTTCTCCATTTTAATGATATATAAGACATTAAGAATAGGAACAAATTTTTTACTTTTTATATTGACGAGTATTCTTTACATTTTAAAATGCTCAAACAAAAATGATTTAGGTAATAAATAAATTGTCATTGAAATTTTTAGGTCACAAACTCGTGAAAATATCAATAATATTCCTAGGTATACATACAAAATAGAAACGGGTTTTATTTTTGACAATCAATTTTATATGCAATAAATTTTGTTGATAAATAATAATACAAAATTTAATAATGGATAATAGGTAAAAAAATCTAAAACAAAATAAACCATTTTTATAATAACTTTAAGACTTTAAAGAAGAAAGAAATGAGCAAAACGAYTTTCAACACAATATAAATTTTATTTCTTCAAATAAAAACATTTGGTAGCTGCACTAAACTTGAAGTTTGAAACCAGCGTAGGTACAATCAAAATTCAGTTAAATGATATCCCAAAAATTAAACAAAGATTAAATTAATAATATTTGCTTTCTCTATTTGTCCACATGACTTAGAGATGTAAAGGGATGGAGGAGTACTAATCAATCGGCGGTTCGATCAATACTGAATTTATTATAAAAATATTAATTCTACAATTCTTAACCTAATGTGATTCTCAAACAATTTGCTTATTACTACTTTTAATTACACTCTAATCTACATTGCACAATTCCACCGTTTGTGTGGCGCTGGTCTACAATTGGTTTGTCGCTGAGCAGCAACAATTAGTGCTGATGAACTATAAGCTATTTTCTGGCTTTCCTCACTTCCTTTCGGTAACATTTATTGCACAATTTGACAGAATCGTCACTAGACAGGGAAGTGAGGTGACTGACTTGGATTCAATGAACTCCATAAGAAATTAGCCCATAGTTCTGTTTAATGAAGATTAAACAGAGATTATAAAAATAATACTATAGTAAAAAAATAATTTTGTAATTCTAAAATTATTGAAAAATAAAGAGATCACATAAATTAAAAATCAATTAAGAATTTTATAACACCCTACGTTTATAATTTCAATAAAAACAATACAGAATTTCTGGGGATTACAAGATCAAAAATATGCTTGGGAAATTATACTGAAACACATTGTATCTGGTGTAATGTTAGCGATGCAAGTTTATAAAATATGTATCTACTTATAATACATTCATTTCTGTTTTAGATGAGAATAGGCTATGGAAATTTGGCGACTGTAGCTGTATGACAATAAAATAGCTTACTCTAATCTAAACTAAAAATGAATGCATTATAACAATTTGTTCCTTAGATCACGTTGATAATCATTGTTTGTGAAATGGAGCAAATTGAGCTACGAATCGAGGTGAACTTATCCGCTCGTCTGCACCTGTTGACCCATTCTTTTCTCATCGTTGATGAGACCATATTGTTGCCGATAGAATAAGAATAAGAAATGAGATTGTCACCCATTTGTTTTGGTTTTATTTGGCTGCTGTTACAACCATATACAGCATACCATCTACCAGGCACTTTAGTGCGTTTCGTTTCGAGAATTTTTTATATAAACTGAAGAAACTTGTTAAATGTTCTCGATATCCCTTACAACAGATCATATGTCGTTATCAAGAGAGAGCAGGTTTATYCAACCCTTTAACAATTCGTTACCCACAGCTAAAAATCGAGATTGATGGGAATATCAGATTTAATGAAAAKGTYATTWGWTTTAAAAAGTTACTCTTAAAAGATTTTGAAATTACACTTAACGACAAAGACAACTGCGTTYYTTTAAAAGATAAAAGTTAYATGTTGGTAACGAATATTTTTTAAGATGATCAGAAGAATATTTTYATCTACGGAAAAAAATACTTAAAAGCTTTACCACTGTACGATCTTCCTTGTAATTCTTTAGAATTGTTTGGTATAGCAGTGTGTGAAAAATTGTCTAATTATTTTTGTAAAGCGTTATACAGGGTGTTTCGTTTTTATTGTTACAAATTCAAACAGGTGATACGATATTCAATTCTAAGACAAAAGTTTCCTATAAACATGTATCGAAAAATGCTTGGTCAGGGAGCTACACCCCCTGAAAGGGGGCTAATATATTTTTGCTAATATTTCAGCAACCATTTAAGATAAAATTACAAAATTTGGTACAGATGATAACCTTTATACACCTAAACGAATTAAAACATCAAATGTCGAAATTTTGAATCAGGGGCGTACGAAACTGGGGGAGTTTAAGGTAAAAAAAATACCCTATTTATTTTGGCTTTAGTTTCTCGGTACTTACAGCAACAAAATCTTAAGTTCGATAGTTTATCACAGAAAATTCTCTCTTGTGTCGATACGACTTATTGTTTTTGAATAAAATTAATTTAAAATTTATGTTACACACCAACACAACATTCAAATAAATCAGAATTTACAGAGTAATAAAAGCAAAAAATTCATATTTTTTAATCAACCTCAACTAATTAACATTACATTACAGTAACAATAATAACATTAATTAAATGAATTTGCCTAAATCTAAAAGAGTTGTTCAAAGTGACCACCATTTTGGTCAATGCATAACTAAAGAAACTAGAGCCAAAATAGATAGGGTATTTTTTTACCCTAAACCCCACCAGCTTCGGACGCCCCTGATTAGAAATTTCGACATTTGATGTTTGAATTCGTTTAGGTGTATAAAGATTATCATCTGTACCAAATTTTGTAATTTTATCTTAAATGGTTTCTGAAATATTAGCAAAAACATATTAGCCCCCTTTCAGGGGGTGTAGCTCCCTTACCAAGCATTTTTCGATACATGTTTATAGGAAACTCTTGTCTTAGAATTGAATATCCTATCATCTGTTTAAATTTGTAACAATAAAAGCGGAACACCCTGTATACTGAAATTCATCGGAAATGCTTATCTTACCCATTAGAAATTAATAAACGAATCATTGTGCCTTTACTGCACCACGAATCAAATGATGTCACGGAAATTTAGTGTCATCCATATTTACTATTAATCTAAAAATTAATCTAAAAATTTTAGTTAATTAGACTACATACCAGGTGAATAAAAAGTATGGGACGAAGCGTTTTTCTCGTAAACTAACCACTTTACAAAAAAAAATAATTAGTGTAGCGTAAAGTCCAATTAAAATGTGACCATTTATCAAGAATAACATTTTTCGAAATTTCTTTTAGTTTTCGGGTTTTTGAAAAAAAAACATTTTTAAATGGCAACCCACCATGATAATTTTTTTAATTAAAGATTATGATCTAAAAATGACATTTAATTAAATAAAATTGTTTTTTAGCCAGTACTTTTTTTTAATTAATTGTTAAAGTTGCGTTCCGAGCTCATCACGAAGATTTTCCGAACTTAATCGAAGTGGTTGTTTCATGCTTTTCATCATGGGAGAGCGCTGATTTCTATGCGGGTGCTTTGGGGTGGTTTCGAATGGACTAAAAATAGAAGAAAATATTTGTTTTTACATTTTTTGATCCATCCGGAACCACCCCAAAGCACCTGCACCAAAAACCGACTCCCTCGTACAAGTTCGGAAAATCTTCGTGATGGGCTCGGAACGCAACTTTAACAATTTATTAAAAAAAGTACTGACTAGAAAACAATTCTGTTCTGAATTAGAGGTCATTTTTAGATCATAATCTTTAATTAAAAAAATTACCATAGTGGGTTGCCATAAAAAAAATTTTTTTTTCCAGAACTCGAAAACTAAAAAAAAATTCGAAAAATGTTATTCTTGATAAATGGCCACATTTTAATTGGACTTTACGCTACACTAATTATTTTTTTTTGTAAAGTGGTTAGTTTACGAGAAAAACGCTTCGTTCCATACTTTTTATTCACCTGGTATATCATTACATATACTTATTATATTAAAGCATATTTGGTCTTTATCACGTCATTAATTATATTTTGTTAATTTTTTTTATTATTAATCGGGTAAGAGAAAGGTAAGGCAAAATTTTCTTTCAATTTCGTTATTTTTAGTGGACTGTAGTGGAATTTCTTAATGCAAATAACGAAGATTGTAAAGTCATTTCCACAGTGCTATGTAATTGGATTTTCGAAGATGAAAATAAAAAAACATTTTGTTATTGTCCTCCAAAAAAAAAGTATGAAAAGAAATAAAAATTTGCGCAACTCCTCAAGACAACTGGGACACTCATATGGTTTACCACTGTTGGATTCCTCAGGTATTTTATTATACTTAGTAAAAAAAACGTTTAAGAATATTAATTTAAAAAACGCAATTCCTTATAAAGATGCTATCTGTTTAGAAAAAAAAAGAGAAAGAAACTGATGAATCGGAAGAGGATCATGCAGATATATTCGTAGGAAGAAGAAAAAAAAGAAAAATGGATAGTGACTTTATCTCTTCATATGAATCCGCTGAAGAAAATATTTTGCCACCTTTACCTAAAATACCTCTCTCTACAAGCTGTAGAGACCCCAAGGTCAATAGGATCAGATGATGCTTTTATTTTGTCTGTTTCATCGTTTAAATTGCCCCGAATAGACATGGATGGTGGTATTAAATTAACAACGCTGAACTTTTTTTTGGCACGCGCAACAGAAAACTCCACTACTGCATTTCGATTTTCCATTATTATTAATCAACAAGTTTTTTCTGATAGAATTCTCAAACTGACCACATGTTGGGTTAACTTCAAGTGTTACCCCAAATCATTCATAAACTTTTGTCACCTAGGTTTACACCTCTATGTGACCTTACTTCTTCTTTCCCCTTACTCTACCCTCATACTACGTTTGTGAACGCGCTCCTAATTACATCGTGCATTTGAAATCAGTATTCACCGAGCTCCCGAAGCAGCAGCAAGCAGCAACCGAAGTGACCAGGAGTGCCAAGTGAAAGTGCTTGTGAGTGAAAGTGCCAGTTCGGAAGTACCACCAAATCCCGAAAGCCGCCCGAACCAAGAAGTCACGTAAACCGGAAGAGTGATGCAAGGCAAGTCCCCGCACTTACCGTCCCCATCCCCCCTACCCGTGGTCGTATTCTAACGGGCAGCCTTTGTTCCTTTTTCAAGGGCGAAAAGGGCACCCTCTCCCTAATCCTTCCCCTTTGCCCATTATTTACATTCCACGCTTCCGTTTCGCTCAGGGTGGCCTGTCGGAACCGCTTGTGCGCTTTTGCTCATTCCTTCCCGTAGTTACTCCATTGGGTAACCCGTAGGAGCCAAGTTGCACATCCAAGAGGCAGAACCGAAGGTCGACAACGTTATGATGATGGAGAATTTACCAGAACAACTCTTGAAAGCGAAGAAACCAGCCCACCTCACAGCTAGAAATCCTGTACTGGGACGGGTATTGAAATTTGTTCAAAAACTTAGAATAAGCTGGAATTGTCGGTATACCGAAATTGTTTGTTATGGGACTCAAGTATTGTGACTCCGGGGAAAATTAGACAACAACTTCTAACAATTCGAGAATAGTTAGAATAAAGTTGTTAGCACGCAGTTATTTCTTCTGGCCGAAGCTTAACGAGGAAATAGAAAGAACTGGTCATGCGAAGAAATCAAAGAACATGCCTGCTAGAGTGCATGGGCACCCCTGGGAATGGGCATATCGACCATGGAGTAGGTTGCATGTGGATTTCGCGGGTTCCTATATCGGCAATCGCAATAAAATACTGTGCGCGCTTTACTATTCATTTATTATTCTTATTGTGCAAAATTATTCTATTTCCCCCAAAAAATTGAAGTCAATCAAATCGTTCAAATTTCTGAAATTCACCTAATCATATTCAAATTACGCGATAATTCAGCACGTGTGAACATTATCGATAATCGATATCGATAATTTGCCCGTGAGCTAAATTCTCGCAAATCTGATTGAATAAATCTCAGAAATGATTTGACTGACATACAGTTTTTTGACATATATATTTTTTTAATTTCTTACAATGAAAATAGTGTTTTTGTAAATTTTGTTTGAAAAATAATCTGCAAAATACCCCTCGAGCATGCCAAATTGATTTGGCTTGCACTTGGGATATTACTACAGTAAAACCGCTCTTAACGGACACCTCTAGATAGCGGACACCTCTTGATAACGGACATTTTTGTAGGAACGTAACTAATACATAGGAATGTAATGTAAAAAATCCTCTACAACGGACCCTCTGATTAGCGGACGTGGACAGTAAAAATTTTCCCAAATGCCATAATGTCATATAAATTTACCTCCTACAACGGACAGTCTGACAGAGCGTTTTATTCTAAAACAGTACTCTAAAGCAGGTACGAACAAAAACACTCCGCCACTGGTTCCAAGCTCACTATTTGTTTCTGAGAAACTACAGTGGCTCCACGCAAAATTCTCTTTTATTAGATTTCTATACGCGGAATTCCCTTATTTAAGAAGCTGTCCATTCTCGGAAAAATTAAAAAGTCTACGAAAGCATGAGTTTGTTATGAAAAATTGAAAAGTTTCAGTTTGCACTAATCAGCTCCCACGATGACATAGACACAACGAAAATTTTTAACCCTTCAAGAAAAAGTTGAAATTATTCAATACGCTGAAAAATGTAAACTAAGTGTTCGACAACTCGCTAACAGCTTGAAGAAAAGTTAAGACGGAAACAATAAATAAGTGCTTTTTGAGAGCCGGATCTGGAAATTACGAAGAACAAAATTTGACTCAAGAGGATGAAGTTAGTGAAGACAATCTGCCTTTATCTGAACTAATGAAGAAGAAGAACGAATATTTGTTTCATGGACTATGTAGAAGTGGATGAAGCATTGTACACCGAAAATCCAGAATTCAATATCGATGTGTGTCCAAGAATTTTTAAAAGAACGTGATGGAAAGAGTGATGAAAGTGATAGTGACGAAGGAGAAATTTGCCCTAGCACCACAGTAAACAATGTTCATGAAGCAGACGCAAAATTGCAAGATTTGCATAATTTCTTCGTACAGTCTGGAGATTTTGAAGCTACTCAAAAAATGACGGAAATTATGTTTCATGTTGAAAAAGTTATTGTAAAAAATACGGTTCTTAAAAACAAACAAACAAAAATCAAAGATTTTTTGAAATAAAAATGATTTTTTTAATTTCTTCTGGAATGCTTTTAATTTTGGCGGAGTAATAATGTTATTTTTGTTATTTTGTTGTCTTTTTGTTATTTTGAATAAAAGGTCTTTCAATTTTTTTCATTAATTTTGCACACCTCCCATTAAAGGACACTTCTTCACAACGGACAATTAAAGGTGTCCGCTATTGAGAGGTTTTACTGTATTGATAAATTATAATTTATCAAAATATGTAACACTGCTACAATAATGAAGAATTTAAAATCAATAGTGTGGGGTTAACTAATTAATTAAGTATCAAACAAAATCCAACAGCATTTGTATTTCAAAACCGATCTACTGGAAATCTAAATTTACAACCCAACTTGAGAGCAATGGAACGGATGCACTAAAGACAATTGGTGAATGGTGTGACGCAATTGGGTTGAAGGCTTCATCCATTAAGATGATGACAATGCTTGACAAGGCAGTGTTTGACATGGATATACAGACTGACCTTCTGTCTCCTGCAGGACTCGTATACCTGGCAGGGTATGGCAAGTTAAAGGAAACCCGCAGACAAGAAAAGATTTTAAAAATAGCACTCGAAGATTCCACCGAACATGAAATGAGATCGATACTAGAAGATGAATAGCCAAGTAAAGTATTTAGGAAAACAAAAATTCGAGAAGAACCGCCTTGCAAAGCCTTAGTATCGGGTTGTTCCGCTGTGGTTGTTGAAGTGGATCGCATTACAGAGAATAATCTACTTATGCCGACATACGAAGCCTGTCCAGGATTACAGGGCGTAGCTGAAAAAACCGCTAAACCTGGCGTGATTTTGTACGCCACAGAACAGCGAAAGAGCCACATTGAAACCGAAACGGAGGTTCTAGAAGCTTCTAATTAAATCAAATTGTTGAAATTTTTCACACTTACCTAGGCATTGGTAAGGTACATCTCCTAATTTATTGGTAATTTTTCATTTACAAAGCCAAAAAAAACTAAAGGTAATTTTTTACCAAAATGTTAAATTCTAATTTTTATACTGACCTACGCAGATCTACTTCCTGTAATTGTTTACAAAACCAGCAGAAAAAAATCTGATGTGTTGTCTATCATTTTTATCGTTTTTTACCAAAAATCTGTCTTTTTCAAGACTACATTGTCATTTGTGAGTGAATCAAATTCAAGGAGTTTTCAGCTTCAATAAGAGCAGCATTTTGATCTGTCGAAGATGTTCACCGAAGCACATAAAAAGTTTATGTTGGAATCTTACTTCCTTAATGGGTATCGTGAATGGGTGTATGCAGTAAGACCTTGTCTCTTAGAATTTCGTGAAGAATTTCCTGATATTGCTGCAGTGGAAGCTAGTTTTGTGAATACTACAAGATGCAAATGTTTCAAGAACTTTAACCACTGGATTATGAAAGGAGAGTAACCTATTGCAATTGGCTTAATCGAACGATGGACAATAATCTTCTGGATATAACCTACTCTAGTGATGAAGCTTGGTTTCATTTGTTAGGGTACATAAACACACAGAACATGCGAATGTGGAGTGCAGAAAATCCTCATTATTTTCAAGAAACGCCTCTACATGCAGAAAAAATAGGTGTATGGGTTTTGCTATTTTAAGAAGACGTTTGTATGGACCCATTTTCTTTAAAGGGTCAATTACAGCCAGAATATGCTGGAGGAATTCATTAACCAACTCTATCCTGAGGAATTACAGAATTTGTATATGGAGGCCGAGGGCCAACATTTCGAGCAATTATTGTGAAGTGACTGTAGTTTCCATGATTTAAATTGTTTAAATAAAAGATTTTGTATGATTTTTACAACCTTTAAAATCTTGATAGCATCAACTTTGAATAACCCAATTTTTTCGACATGACGTTTAACCTAAAATACACCGTTCAAGTTTGGACACACGTTTCATCTCTGTCGTCATTGCCATGGATAACTAGATCAGAAATTTTAAAAATCACATATAATGAAAACGAAAAAAATGATGAAAGGAAATTGGAAAGAGGACTCAAGAGTGACAGCAACTAGGTAACGAGAAGAACAACGCCGAAGAAAAATACTCTTGAATGGGTGCAAACCGTGGCGACCGTGGGAAACAGGAGAGGTTTTTAAAGAGTATGGCCGGCATGACCACCAAGCCGGAGGAGTCCCACACTAAATAGAGTGAAACTGCAAAATTTAAACTCTCATAACTTCGAAATTTTTCTAACTAGAATTTTTTTAACATTTTTTCCATGATCCTGGTATCTTACCTTACATTGTACCTTAACTAAATAATTATGAAAAAAACATACACAAGATCATCAATATCATTAAATAGACAAAAAAGTCAAATGTCAAAAAAATTTCTATGGCCTTGGTATTTTTCTCTGGGGCGCGAGTTCTGGTGCACCCTGTATATTAGAGCTGATGCAAAATTTAAACATAGTAAAGTTCAGGAATACAGTAAGATCCCGTGTGGAGTTTGGCTGGTCTTCCATCGGGCGCCTCCCTCAGGTGGCGGATAAGGGAACGCCTCCCAGATATGGGTGGTACCGGGGAAATCAAATACTCGGGGCGGACCAAAACCAGTCATTATACCGTAACTCCAGACATAGTCTAGAAACGGGGGCCGCGCGATTTCTTGGCTGCGAGGACTAGAGAGCCTCTATAAAAAAAACTCTCTACTCGATATAAATGATATAATGGGCGATACGAACAATTACAACTTACGGTGCAGGGGGTCGGATCCCCAGTACCCGTCGACGAGCGGGCTTTTCTCGACGGTCAACCTGCTACTACTTGAATCTTAGCGTTGGGCGACCAGGACGATTCTGCTACTGAAAGAAAAACAGTTGGTACCGGTCCCGATGTAGGCAGCCAATCTCCCCATCATCCACAGCCTCTGAAGGCACCCCGAGACTTAATGTCTTATATTGATTTAACATGGGATAAAAACAAAGGAAAATCCGTCAAAAAGGAAGATTGAAAACAATCAAGGAGCTTAAAACAAAATGAGAGCTTTAATGAACATTCTAAAAACGGATCAAATGCAAGCAGTTCTTGAACCGCAACAAATTTTCGTTCGGATAAATGAGCAACAACATATGGAGAGCAAGCGGAACAGCGGAACACAAACGACTCTTATAAGAGAGCAGAAGGAAATACTCAAAATCAATGAAATGCGTGAAACAGTCAAAATTGAGAAAAACCCCAACTCCACTTATTAGTAATGATTGGCCAGAGGATGTCTACAAAAAAACTGAGCTTTGTAGCTATTGGAGTTAAACATGTGATACGAACTGTGTTGCCATAATAACAGACGGTGACTCCTTAAAAGAAGAACATGTACAAAGATTCTGTAAAAGAAAAACTTGCCTTAAAAGATTAATCCAGAAAGAAACCGTCGTTGACCAAGTCAGATATGGCATACTCAGTAACATTTCCGAGATTGAAGATAACAGGGAAATGACGGATATTGAGTGGCAGGGTTTAGTTGTGGAAACAGACAAAGAAATAGAAAATATGGAGGAATGGAAGCATATGTGTTGTTTAGTAAGAAACTAGATGAAAAAGATATTGATCGTATTACCATTGTTACAACAAAAGGTAAAAAAACAAATGTAGAGGAAGGCCGTCGAATGTAGTTTAAGAGCAATCAATGTGAAAACGACAATTTTATGCTACATAGAGGGAAATTCTGAGAGTAAAGCAGTGCAAAATGCAAAAGTGAAGAGAAAAGAAAGGAAGACATATGCTCTCGTTGTGGAAAGTAGCTCAAACGACTTTAAAAGTGTACGGGGTGAAATCAAACAGTCAATTGGAATAAGCCCGGTGGAAAATATTATTAAAAACATAAGAAGTACTAAAGAAGGAAAACTGCTAATAGTAACAGAAAAAAAATCAAGAGTCATTTACCTCCCTTAAACACGCGATCGAACAATCAAACGACATTAAAGTGAAATAGCGCTATTGGGATGTTAATACCGTAACCAGGACCTGTGTGCGCAGCAACCTCGTACGATTGCAGCGAAGTACGTGCACCAGGAATCCTGACCGAGAAGCTATCCTTGGCCAGCCGGCCCGCGAGGAGAAAAACCTCTATAAAAAATCCCAAGCTCAGTGGTCGTTAACCTTTCAGCGCCGACGGGCAGCGTCCGTCGGGTGCGACGGGCGTGGGTGGGGGACAACCCCATCTCCTAGCGGAAACTGGAGAATTTTGGCTCACCTCGGGATGGGCGTTAATCCAAGGCGGAGCAGTTTTGTTTAGGAGATTGCTTAAAGGCTTAGGAATCTAAGAAAAACGTTGAAACAATTAGAAGCGACGATAGACCAGATCCCGGAGGAAGCTGGAAATCTGGCGGCAGTAGAGACAGGAAGGGCCAAAGATCAATTAAACCGCTTGCAGAAACCTTGAGGAATTCCTTGCTGAAACCAAGAAAGCATGTTGGCATTCAGAAAAAACTGTGCACCGAGGAATGGACGGAGTAAGTATCTAGTAGGGACGTGATCGAGACCTACAAAGATGCCAAAAGCCTCATGGAGAAATAGTGGCCCATGTCAAGCTTTCGAATCGGACTGGAGAAGGTTAACCCCTCAGCCAGCCCCAGAGAAAGAGATCCGGGGCTCTTCTGGGACCACAGCCGGCGGAAAAACAAGCAATTGCCTAGATGCTGAGGAACAAACACAGAGACCTGGGCATTAGAATGGATCACCCGGAAGTGCGTCTTTGACGTACGACGAAGACCGAGGTCAAAGTGACAATGTGAGACGTACTATGTACGTCTTCAATGTCAAAGCATTGGAGAAGGGCGAGTTCATAGAAACATGGTACTACGCCCTGAAAAAGTTGAGGGTAAAGGCACTATATCTCAAGCAAACAAAGCTCGATGTGATGCCGCCTCAGGGAGGGAAATGATGAGTTTCATGGATATCATCTTTGGCAGAACCCAGATTGGAGGCACTTTGTGCGTTTCTACAACAGTAACAAGGAAACCAGCTTTCCAAGTGAAAGTAGTCCAAGAAAAACGGCAGAGGATGTCCAAAAACCTAGGACCAAGACAAGGAGAACTAAAACTACTAGCACTTTGCTGGTAGAGAAAACGGAGGGTAAAGCTTTTGCAGACCTGCTCAAGACCGTCAAGCAGATTCTTGACAGTGGGAAAGTGAAAGCTGAGGTGTCATCGGCTAAAGAAACAAAGGGAAGCAATCTGTTCCTTACTTTCAAGAGGAAGGTGGACGTGGCTTCCATTGAGCAGATGATAACATCGGCAACAGGAACCTCGGTGAAAGGCACTAATGCAGAGCAAGTACATTAAAGACCTGACGAAGATGATATCCGAAAATGAGGTGCTCGAAGCCATTCTAGAGGTGTGTCCGGAAACACAGAACAAGAATCTAGAGGTTGAGTCTTTGAGACCTGGAGCAAATGGACGTGTCCAAAATGCGAGAGTCAGGGTGGAACAGGAAGTTGCAGAAGTTCTGCGTAAAAGGGAACTTGAGGGTAGAGCTGGTTAGTTGCAGGATAAGATCATATGTACATGTGTTTAAGTGCAAAAATATGGCTCAGTCGACCATCGCACTATCCAGTGCAGAGAAAAAAAGTGCTGTTACAAATGTGGCAGTAGTGAACATGTGGCCAATGACTGCAAAGGCACGGCCAGGTGCACCACGTGCAAGCTGGAGGGACCTGCTCAACCTATGGCTCAACCAGGTGCCCCAGATACGCATTGGCGATAACCCGATAGATCCAAAAAGGGAAAGATCGGGATCAGAAAGGGAATAAATCAGAGAAGCAACCACCTAAGTAAGTAAGTAAGTAAGTGGTAACTACTTGATTAGATACAGTGGAGGGCCAAGTCGATTTTGGATGTGGCTCACAGCACAGGACGAGGAGGGGCCCTTGCAACCAAACTTTTTTACTTGTTAGTTACAGGGGCAGGCGAGGAGTGTTTCACAAATTGAGAATATATCAATGTAAAACGGACATGTGTAGTCACCTTTCAGTCTGAGGACAAAGGCAAGAACTGGATACCTCCAAAAACTGAGGCCGCGGGGCAGCAGGCGAGCAGGGGCATGCTCGGAGAAGACCTAGCCACCTCTCAAAAGCGCGGTTGAGAGGATTAATCCCAGAATCAGGACCCACAGGTCACACACACATGGCAGCAAACCAGTGAAAGCGCAGCAGGGTACGTGCGCCATGAATCCCGCCCGGGGGGCTTGTCTTGGCCGGCTCGCGAGAAAGAAAACCTCTATAAAAAATCTCAAGCTCAGCGGTCGGTATCCTTTCGGCGCCCAAGGGCAGCCTCCGTCGGTTGCGACGGGCGTGGGTGGAGAAGAACCCTACCTCCTAGCCGAAAGTGGAATATTTTGGCATACCTCGGGACGGGCGTCAACCCCGGGGCTGACTCGCTTATTATATTATATATTATATGAATCCTAAAAACAAAACCAAACAGGAATCTGTCGCGAAGACGAGGAGTCGGAACGATAGGGATCAGGAAAACAAGGTACCAATTGAGGATATGGACAAACATTTGGAATTTAAGTAAGTCGAATAGGGCTATGAGAACCCCGCCTCAGACACGCAGGGAAATCAAGCGTAAGGTCCAAGATTTGGGATATGCTATGGCTAACTTGAAGAAGTTGAAGGATGAAGTGGCATCCATGATGAAAACTCCTGTAAACACCGCTAAAGACAGGAGAGAGGGAGGAAAAGACACAGAAAGAAATGACGATCTGATTACTGACTCTGTGGAAAAGACAGATGCCGTAACACAAACGGAGAATGAAAAATGAAAATGAAACGGTAGACGCGATGGTCCAGGTAGAAATCGCTCGGGATGGAAACAAGTAAACCTTTAATCATAGGAGAAGAGAAAAACTTCAAAGAACTATCTGAGAGGAAGTGGGACGAAATACACTATGAGAAAGTTACGGTGGTAGCAACAAGTCCGTTCTCCATCTCGAACGAGGCAGCCCCGACTATACTTAGGTCAAGGAATCAGAAAGAAGGAGCACTGCTCCTGATAATTAATCAGCGGTGTCCCGAGTATAAAAAGGCCATTCTTGAGAGAAACAATACAATAGAGAGCAAAGTGGCCACTATAAGAGAAACCGTTGCCGTCCACATGGACACAGAAGGTGAAGTATGTATAAACAGATATACATATATGTTTATGTAGCGGCAGATGAGCAAGAGAAAGCGAACGGACCGCTAGAGAGAACTTTTGAAGCACTCTTGGAGTTGAAAGAAAGAGTAAGGCTACTTAGAATTCCTAAGATTGGGGTCGCATGTGACTTAACATGCAGAAGCGAGTATCAAAAATAAATGCTTGAGTTTTTAGGGCAGAAGAGGTGGAGGTCACCTTCTGTGTACCCGCCACCAAGGGAGAGGTATGGAAAGGACAGGCTGGTAAGTTGCCCATAATGAAGGAAAAACCCCGAGAGGTCAAAAAGACAGACGCCATAATAATAAGTGGCGGCATGGCAGATACGTACCAATGTACTCTACGGAAAGAGATAAACTGCAATATTACGGCCGTGAAGAAAACTCGAGAAGGAAAACTCTTAATGCTTGTCGACAAGGAGGGAGAACAAAGATAACAAATCAAGGAGATTGTGAGCTCAAAAATGGAACGTCATAAGGTGGTACTTAAAACGGAAAAGAGAAGTGGTGAAAAAATACCACACGTAAAAGAACTCGATGCTCTGGTGTAAAGTGTTAATTTTAAATTCATTGAGGACACCTTTGATTTGCGTACCTTGATGGTCAACATAACGTCAAGTCTCCTCAATGTGTGATCGTCTTGTGTATTTTTGGGGTAGATTAATTAAAATTGGCCCTATTTCTTCAAAATCATTTATTTCCTAGTTTACAATAGTTTCAACCTTTTATTTAATTTTCATTTTGACGTCACATCTCTTCAGTCTAACCAATCCATTTTTCTGGTGTCTTAATTGAAATTTTTTTAAATTTTTCATTAGCCGCTTAGTTTTAAACGTCTTCATTTCCGTATCAACTTTAACCTTTAAAATCCTTGGCGGAAGGGCAGCCATGTCACCTCTTGGTTTGGTAGTCTCGAGTGAGCGTGTCTTGTTGGCCCTAGTGTTAATTTGAGCCTTTACAACGTTTATTTTGGTTAGTTAGTCTCATCGGCGCTTGTTATGCCGGATTAGAACACCAGTGAGCCGTTATTGTGCTGATTCGTCCAAGATTTTGCTAGTTTGACTTTGTGAAGTTTTGTGCACTCGGCCTTGAGTCGGATAAGAAAGACACCTCCGTATCGACCACCCTCACGCAAAAGCCGATCAACATCTGAGGTAAAAACTCCAACTTGCTTTTCTACATTCAACAAGTTTCTCGTTGTGATACAGATTTCGACTTGCAGGCTTTTTTTTTTCGTTATCCCCTTTTGTTGTTCCTTTTGCCCTTGTTGGCGTCCCCTGCTTGGCTGTCTTGCTCTACTCTTCGATATCTCTTCTAACTGGTTGTGGACCTAACCGTGGAGACTTTGTACCACTCGACCTGGAGCTTGGAGTCCCCTAGACAAGTCGTCTCGGCGATTCCGACGCCGTACGCCGACCAGCCTTTTGAAGTCATTGCGGACCACCATCCTCCACCAAGCGACGTCCTAGCCGGCCCACTACGCAGTCACGGTCAATTCCTCCCAACTTGTTATTTACTTTAATTTCCCCTTTTCGTAATTTTCCCCCTCCGTTTTGAATTTAGTTGTCTAGTAAATTATAACCTTTAATTTTCACCTTTCAACTTTAAACCTTTTTTTTTTTTTGTTAACGTCCGCTAAAACTTAAAGATAGTAATTCAGTTTAGCGTTTAATTTTCAATTTTGAAACTTGTTTAGTAAACCGTTAAAAACTTTAGCTTTATTTGTGAATCGATCTTAACGTTTAACCTTTTTTTATTTGTAACTCTCGGCATCATCTTGTCAACGCCCGTTAAGACTTAATTAAGTAACCAATTGGTAAACCAGTTTTAACGTTTAGCTTTAATTTCGTATTTTTCCTCGCGCCTAAACAAAGCGTAGCTATGGCTTGCGCCTAGGTCGCCAAGTAACACTTGTCTTTTCTTTTACGTTTTCATCTTTGTAAAAACTTTTAATTTTGTAATAAATTGGAGAAATTTTGGCCAAATTGTGTTTTTTTGTAATCCCTAGTTTTCGGTTTTAAATTTGTCTAACTGCCTCTTGTTGGTAGAGTTCCTGAAAATTTTAAATCCGTGGCGCTCGTGTAGAACCGAATTTTGAACCCCGCCGTCTCCGAATTTTGGGTCTAGTCAGGCCAGGATCTCTACCAGAGTCTTTCCAAGGTTCTCATTACAATACAACCACCCCGAAGAAAGTGGCGAGATGTTGCTGAATACACACTTTCCAGGATATACAGTGTCGCCTAATAAGGGAATGTAAACCATATGCCGACCCTAAACCTTCTCCGGAAGATAGGGCCGCGACACAGAAACGACACTTGCAGTCCAGACTTTCCTACCGTATAAGTCACTTGGTTGTCTACTTTCAAAACTCTACTAGGTATTTTGATAGATACACCTTACAAACTCTATCATGGCGCCCATGACGTCATACTGCGTGGCGGTTTTTTTTTCGGCGGAAGCTTTCCGACGGAGTTTTAATTAAAGAATTCAATCCTATCTTGGCTAATGTCCTGGGAAATTAGGAAATGGCAAAAACGTGGTCCACACACGTGGCAAACCGATTGTAGCACCAGGTGTTTCTTCACGTAATCGGTGCTTTAATTGTTTGACCAAACGGAGGGGTTTTACAGGAGCTTTGATATTAAGTTAAAACAACAACAGAACACTTGTACAAACAAAAGAAAAACTTTCAAAAATAAATGAGAGGAACACGACACGTCTGGATTCGGTCACTTGTTGAGTTGCAATAGAGCGTTGGTTCGTTTCACCCCCGCTTCCGCCCTTTTTCTACCGTTAGGGTGACATCTACTTCCACCCCAGGAAGTGGCGCTAAATTCGAATTCAAATGCGGATATTTCACACTATAAAATAATTTTTCTCATAAAAGCTATACTCTAAGGATTACAACTATCTGCTTTATATTTAATTTTTTCAAAAAAAATGTTTCACATAAATTGCAATTTTGACAAAAAAAAATCGCATAACTCAATAACAAACCAAAATTTCGTTCTGAAAATACGATCACATTTTTTATATTACTTTAATTTATATTAATTATTATTTTCTGGAGGCAAATGATTCAAAATAAACCGCTTGGTTCCATACTTTATATTCACCCTGTATATATATATATATATATATATATATATACCCGGGATGGATATCCGGTCCTCCTTCAGGGGGGTCTGGACGTAATTCTTGTCCTTCTGGTAAAAATCTACAGGGCGTGTATTGTTCTCAAATACATACCCTTACGGTGAAGGGAAGGGAAGTAAGTGTAATATTCATGCCGAAGCCGGGGCGGACAGACTACTCTCTGGCAAAATCATATCGACCAATCAGCCTTTCTATTAAAAACGTAAGAAAGACTGTAAGATAAAGAAATACAAGATGTGGCACTAATTTCAAACCCGCTCCATCGCTTTTATCCCAAGTAGGTCGACCGAACGGCCTAACATGTTGTTGTAAACCGAATCGAAAAATCACTGGAGGACAAAATGTCTACTTTAGGCGTGTTTATTGATATTGCGAGGAAATTAAATCTTCGCAAACTTTAGGAGATCCAGCTCAAATTATCCAGTTCTGTCAAGTATCTGGGAATTGTATTCGACAACAAATTAAAATGGAGCGAACATTTAGAAACAAAGGTCAACAAGGCATGTGCAGCCTATTGGCAATGTCGCCTGATGATAAGACAATCGTGAGAACTTAACCCAAAAATCCTTCTCTGGATGTACACTGCCGTTATTAGGCACATGTTTTTTTTACAGAGCGGTTGTCTGGTGGCCTCGGGTCAGTCCGAAAAACGAGATGAAGCGCATCGCGCACTTGCAGAGACTTATTTATCTCGCAATAACCGCCGCTATGAGATTGACTCCTACGGCTGCAATAGAGGTAGCCCTTTGTATCCCTCCTCTTGACTTGTTCGTAGTGGAGGCTGCCATAAGATTGAGAGCTGCGGGACAATGGAGTATGAAAGATAGGGCAGCGCGACACGCCCGCATTTTGACAGAGGCGTCCGAAAGGATACCTTTTCTAAATCTTGAGTACACATCGTGCACAGCTTAGTATAAATTACGCTACATGGTGTCTGGTGTGGATCCCATCCGAATTCTATAGAAGAGGATGTCGGAGAATAACCTGAAATACATGCAGCAACCTCTATGGCAGTACTAGGGCCAGACGCTGTTCCAGTGTTGAGCAGTTTCAACCTCACCGGGGTTGCACAAAAAGATATTGTCACATACCGCGGAATTTGGGTTAGTTTATCATTACTTAATATTCCGTAACAAAAATTATGTTTCGAAAAGAGGTCTCGGCTATTGTGTCATGTT
>NW_025400983.1:15859673-15865515 GCF_015345945.1 Tribolium madens | reverse complement strand
TTGGGAAGACAAAGTCAAAATGTGTGACCAGACCAAAAAATCGAGGAGGGGGATCCGAGTCAGGGAATCCCACGTAGATGAAGCCGGCGGGTGCAGCCGTAGCGAAGGGAGCGATGCGTATCTGGAATCTTTCTCTGGGCGAAACTAGTGACAGTGCATTGTGAATTATTCAGACAGTGTGAGTACACAAAGAGTGAAAAACAGTATCGACGAAGCCAAAGACATTAAACATGGGAAATTAGAACAAGTGAGGCGTTGGTGCAAGAAACAGTAGCATGTAATTTTGTTAGGGTAGTTTTAAGTTAAAATTATATAGTGTTTGTCGGGGCGACAAACTGGAAGGGCCGGGCATATATCACATACCGCGGAATTTGGGTTAGTTTATCATTACTTAATATTCCGTAACAAAAATTATGTTTCGAAAAGAGGTCTCGGCTATTGTGTCATGTTGTAATTGTAACGCGGAAACGCCATCAACATCGCCGAGTCAGCTTCTCGAACCATAATAAATACCCGGAATATTGGGTAGTCGGGAGTCTAGTCGAGTTTACGTTTTGGAAGTATCATTCGCTTGTGTAGTAAGAATCGTGGTTGTAATATTAGAGTGTGACATGTGCCCTAATCGGATAATGACTGCCTCAATACAGTAAGTGAACTATCTAGTCATTTTAATAAACCTTTTTGTATAAACACACCCATGACTTTCAATCCCACCCTGTGACAATATCAAGCAGTTAAAAGCAAAGTTCAATGCCCATTTCATACCCAAAACCAATTTATGTTTCGAAAGGTATAAATTCAAAAAAGCTATTCAAGAGGCTGAGAAAACGTTCGATAAATATTTCACGAAAATTAAAAACTTAGCCAAGACTTTTGAATTAGAGACTTTGTATGATAGTCTTCTGATGGACAAGATAATCATCGGAATTAGGTAAGAAAAAATTCGAGAAAGCAGAAAACAATTTGACACTGAATAAATGCCTAACAATTTGTAGAGCCAGTGAACAAGCAAGTAAGCAGTTGGCCGAATTAAAAGTTCAAAGTGAGGTAGAAGTACACAAAATCAAGTGTAATTTTGGCTACCTCAACCTAGTTGTGTTTCAGTTCTTGTAGTTAGTTTATCAGAAGAGCGTCATGTTACATTGCTCAATAAATAATAAATAATAAATATAGCTTTATTTCTTATGAACTCACAACAGTTGTAGAAAACGTCAATAGACAGACAAAAATACAATTAATACATTTTAATATCTCCAATATTAGAAAAACTAAAAGAGAAATATTCGTCTATTGTAAAAAAAAGATTTTTTAATAGTAATTTTTTTAATACTTGTTTGAAAACCTTAATATCATTTAAAACCTGTAAAGATTTTAATAAACATTTGTAACAAAGTTACTAGAAACATCTCCCGAGGGTACGCAACCACCGAGCAAGACTTCTCCAGTGACCAGTGAAGATGAAAGTGAAGTGACCGAAAGTGAACAAGTGACCAAAGTGAGAGTGACCGGAAGGCAAGTCCCCACACCCCACCGTTCCCCCTTTCCCGTTTACCTGCGGTGGTGACTCAGGTAGAGGGGCGCCGGGATATCCGCTTCCTTAACTTCCGTTTTCCCGCGGGCGTGTCCTCACAGGCAGCCTCCGTATCCTCTCGTCTTAACGGGCGGAAGAACGCAGAGGGCACCGCAACTTCCGAGTCCCCACCCCCCCCCCGAGTGCTTCCGCAATCTAAAGGTGACCTGCCGAACCCGCTTGTAATACCGCTTATAACACCGCTTGTATTAGATGACCGCACCGCTTGCATAACCCGCTTACGCGCTTTCGCTTGTCAATTCCCCTCCCCCCCGTAGCTTATAGTTAAATAAATTATTTATTTAATCCGGTTCTTATTCACCCCTCGCTTCCCCCCTGACATCGATCCCTGGAAGAACCGTCTCCATTGAGCCACCCGTAGGAGCCGCCGCCAAGAGGTGCACCCCCCTCACAAAACCGGGTGCTGGCGCCCGAGGTACACCGCCCCAAGGAAGAAACGTCACAAATTTGGCGCCCGAGCAGAGACCGTTTTGTCAGGAAGAGGAGTTACCGCCGCCGAACCATAACCGTCACCGTACCGCCGCCGAACCGTAATCGTAACGTAACCGTACCGTACCGGACCGCCCCCGCCATCGAATCCGTCACCGGATCATCGCATCAAGCCCGTGACCTCAGCAGATCGCCCAGAAAGCTTCCCCGTGACGTCAGCCCAAAAGCTCGCCCGAAACCGACACCGTCCAGGTGAGAAGTACCGGAACCCGAAAGTTCCACCCCCAAAGCTCACCCAAGATCGAGCTTTGAGCTTTCGAATTTTCAAAGCTCACTTTTCGCGAGGAACAAAAAGCTCCCGGAGCTTTTGAGCTTTTTCGAGCTTTTGGTGAGCTTTCGCCCGAAACACCTAAATCCGGTCGAGCTTTCAACTTCGGACGACATCGACCATCAAGAACGTCACAAACGAGGCCGGGACTTAGTGCGATGCCGCACAGCAAGCAGAAAATGGCCCAATGGGTGCACAATCTGCGAAAAGAGGAGCTGTTGAAGGAATTGTCCATCCGAGGGCTGGAATTCACCGAATCCGACACCGTCGAAACCATGGGGGTAGCCCTGAAAAGCTACCTGAAAACCGAACTCCACACCCCCGACCCCTCAAACACCTTCGTTTCCGATACCGTACCCCCCATTACCGTCACCGCCGGCACCATCGTCCATTGTCACAACCGTTGCATCATATGCCCCCACGTGCACTACTACGGTGAACAGCACGATTGCCACACCACTTCCCAGCTTCACTCCGACGCTATACGGTAATTTAAACCAGCTCTCGGACGACGCTGTGAAATACGAGCTGGCGAAATTCCGGTTAACCTAGTCCGGATCCCCGGAAAAACGACGTGCCCGACTGCTGCAATTCCTCCAGTACGGGCAGCCAAATCCGGAAAGATCGAAACATTTCAAGCAACCGTTGGAATCACCGCAACAGCCTGCCGCACTCCGCCCCAGCCCAATTTGGGCTACCACCACCGGACCGGCAGTGGCAGGAACCCCGCGCTTCTCGACCGCCTTCACCGCTGCCGACAGACCGTTCACCCACCCCGACCCAAAGTCAATACGGGAGAAACAGTCCCGTATTGAAAGTCCATAAATGGAATGTGGGCTTTAATGGCAAAGGTGACCCGGCAGCTTTCCTCGAACGCCTCGAAGAAACCTGCGACACCGAGCAAGTCTCTCTCGACGAGGTGCTGGGCTACCTGCCACGTCTATTCCAGGGAGAAGCCGCTCTCTGGTGGCGGAATAACCGACATCTGTGGACTCGATGGAAGGATTTCGTTGAGTCATTCCGGACCTACTACTTTCCGGTAAATTATTACGAAGACCTCGAGGCCGAGATTAGCCGCCGACATCAGCGACCCAACGAGTCCGTCACAACTTATGTAACCGACCTCCAAACCCTGATGCGTCGCTACGGCCGCTTCACGCCGCACCAAGAGCTTTCGTGGGTGTACTGAAACCTGCTGCCGAAATACCGCCTATACCTGCGCCGTTCCGATTTCCACGAAGTAGGGGAATTAACACGAGCCGTCCGGGAGTATGAACTATTACTCCAAGAGGAAGCCGCCTCTCGCCCCCAGACGACGACCCGGACTGAAAACACCGCACCGTCTCGACCTTCACCGCCGACCCAGCCATCTCCAACCGCCCCAAAACCGATTCAACCGACCGTAAGAACCGTCCAAAACACCGCCGAACAACCGCGAACTCCGGTTTGCTGGAGATGTGGCGAAGCCGGACAGTTCCGGACCGAATGCCGAGGTAAGCCGAAGATCTTCTGCTCGTAATGTCTAAAGACTGCGCCTGCGGCTCGGGAAACTAGATGAGCACCGCACAGCTGCGGAGCCTGTGCAGATGCCGCCCGACACCGCTCCGTGCACATCAATCGACTCTCTCGACGACAACCGGCCAAAGAGTTTTGTTCACATCTTCGGAAACCGCTACACCGCCTTGGTCGACACCGGTGCAGCCCGCTCGTTTCTAGGAGACCGCCATCTGCCCCAGCTAGCCTCCGAGATTGTGCTGGGGATGGACATGCTCGCCCGACAGAGGTTTGAATTAGACCTAATCACCGGAACCGTGTTCTTGAACGAGCAACCCATATCCGGACCAAACACCGTCACCGATCCGGTTGCCCTCGCCGAAGTTCAAAGCTCTCCTCCATTGACACTGTCCGCCGACGAAGAGCTCCGGCTGAAAAAGTTCTTGGACGAAGAGCTTCTGCGATTCAACAACACTGTCGGAACAACCCCATTGATCGAACATCAGACCCATTTGTTGAATCCGGAGCCCAACAAGCAACGGCACCGACCCCGAAATCCGTTCATGCAGAGCGTCATCAACACCGAAATTGGCAAGATGCTTGCCGAAGGAGTGATCGAGCCGTCAGACAGTCCGTGGAGCTCACCAGTCGTCTTGGCCAAGAAGGAAGATGGGAAGTACCGCTTCTGCATCGACTTCCAAAAAGTCAACGACGTCACCCGGAAAGACGCCTACCCACTGCCGTACATCAATGCCATCCTGGACAAACTCCGGAGTGCTCGATACATTTCGAGTATCGACCTGAAGAGTGGGTATTGGCAGGTTCCGTTGTCACCGGAGAGCAAACCGATCACCGCCTTTACCGTAAGGTACCGGGAACTTTTTCATTTCCGAGTAATGCCGTTCGGGTTACATTCCGCCCCAGCCACTTTCCAACGCCTGACGGATCGCATCATCGGACCAGACCTAGACCCCTACTGTTTCGCATATCTAGACGATATCATCGTGCTAGGGGAGACGTTCGAGCACCATCTGGAAATGCTGCGGGAAGTATTCCACCGGCTAAGATCTGCTAACCTCAAACTGAACCCAGAAAAGTGTCAGTTTGACTGCCGAACGCTGAGGTATCTAGGACATTTGGTCACCTCTGAGGGAATCCGTACCTACCCGGAAAAAGTCTCCGCGATCCAACAATTACCGCCGCCGACAACCCTCCGACAACTGAGGCGCTTTCTCGGAATGGCCTCATGGTACCACCGTTTCAACCCGGATTTTTCAAAGATTGCCGCCCCGCTGAACCGTTTGCTGAAAAAGGGCCGCCGATGGGAGTGGACTAACGATCAAGAAGCCGCCTTCACGGCTCTGAAGGATAGTCTCACTAAAGCCCCAGTACTGGCGTGTCCTGACTTCAGCAAACCGTTCATTCTGCAAACCGACGCCGCCGACACCGATGTTACCACCGACAATACCGACCGTTCCGCTGATACCAACCCTACAGATGCCGCCGCCGCCCATTCCGAACGACTCGACAAGCTAAGGGAAACCTTCGAACTTGTTAGAGTGAACTTAGCCCGTGCCTTTACCACCCAAAGCAAATATTACAACCTGCGCCGAAGAGACTGGAGATGTCACGTCGGAGATCGTGTTTACCGGAAGGAACACCCCCTGTCTTCAGCCAGTAAAGGCTTTGCCGCGAAACTAACCGCGAAATACTCCGGGCCGTATACCGTGACCAAAGTTGTGTCTCCGGTTGTGTACGATCTCAAATCCGACACGGGCAAGCGCATCCGACAGGTCCACATTAAAGAGCTGAAACCCGCCCACGAAAACCTGTCTTACATCGTCTCTTCTAGCATGCCGCATCCCCCGAGACCACCACGGGCCCAATTTGTAAACCCCCGAGCGGTCCAGGCCATCCAGCGGGCCCAAGCAGCGGCCCGGTTACGAAGTGTCCGTGAGGCCGCCGCCCGCCTCCGGGCACCCCTTAGGGGAACACCACCT
>NW_025400983.1:15848785-15859463 GCF_015345945.1 Tribolium madens | reverse complement strand
TATGCCCCCACTGTCATCCACCCCCAGTCACTGTTCATCGCTTGAACCGGTCGGATCGCTCCGCTCCGCTCTGACCGATCGAGCATCAAAGAAAGTGAAAGTGGAAATTGTGTTCGTGCTTGTGACGAAGCGGTTTCCAGGCAACACAAACCGAAATAAATCTGGTGAGTCGTTTAAAAATCTTTTTGCCCATTAGGGCTTGCAAAAATCTTTAAAAATGTCGACGACGGGCCGAGATTTAACGGCATCGCCGCTCGATGAACGCCAAATTGGAAACGATAGCGATGATATCCCTCAGATTGTAGAAAATTGTGTGCAGCATTTAAACTTTTTGGACTCTTTTATTTTAAAATCAAAAGATGCTATGCGCGAATAACAAATGTATCAGTCGGCCATTCAGAATATTCAATTAGGACTTAGAAAAATTTTGTTAAATTTTAAACAGCCAAATCCTGAAAATGATTTTGAACAGAAAATTGTTAATATAGTGGAGAAAGCAATTGAAAATAAACTAGGAGACAATAGCCTCGTCTCTCCGATTGGCCCCCGCTATAGCCAAATTCTAAAATCTATCTTGCAACATAAAAATACGAATGAAAATATTGTAAGCCCCCCGGTCACACTCGCTCATACTAGTTATAAAGTGATTATAAAGCCAAATGCCAGTTTAAAAAATATCAAATCATCTGAGGACACCCGCAAAATTTTGACGTCCAAGTCCCCTAAGGATTTTGGGATCAAAGTTAACAAAATTGTGCCGATTCGGAACAATGCGATTCTCGTTGAATCAAATTGTTCATCAATTTTGAATTTGACGGAGAATCCAGTTTTGAAATYGCTAAACCTCTGCGCTGAGCGTATTAACAAAGTGTGGCCAAAAATTCAAATTTTTGACGTCCCTAAGGAAATGGAAACAGAACAATTAGTCAAAGAAATCCTGAAACAAGAGGGCCTGCCGGAAAATATTCCAGAAAATTTTGTCAAGTCTGCGTTTAAAGTAGGGAACAAAGACGGTAAATCAAATCACTGGGTGGTTGAATTACACCCAGCTGCACGAAATTATTTTATCAAGACAGGTAGCAAAATGTACATWAGTTGGAAATCTTTGCATATTAGGGACTACCTAAGAGTAACTCGTTGTTTTAAATGCCAAAAGTTTGGACATGTTTCAAAATTCTGTAATTCTGAAAAACAATGCGGGTATTGTYCAGGAACTGATCATGAATCGATGAATTGCAAAGTTAAGAACGAAGAGGCCAAACATAAATGTAGCAATTGCATAAGATCTGAACAGCAAGAAGTTAATCATTGTGCAGGGTCGCTTAACTGCCYTATTTATAAACATCGGCTGCAGGAGGCCCTAAAAAACATTGACTTTGATGGATAATTCAATCAGAATTATTCAATTGAATTGCAATGGGTCAAAATTGGCAACGGCAGAATTGATAACAAAGTTCAATTAGCTTTATTACAAGAACCGCATAGGGTTAAATGTGGGCAAAATTACAAATTGTCAGGAATCTCGACCGCAATTAGCTGCTTTGCAACTAACGATCCGAAATTTCAAACGGCAATTCTGTGTTTTGACCCTAGTTTAAATCCACTATTTTACCCTCAACTTTCTAATAAATTCCTGACATTACTTTCCATTTCTGTGAAAAATGTACAAATTTATTGTTTGAGCGTCTACCTGCCTCCAAGTGAAAGTCCGTTGCCAATTTTTGAACACCTGCACAAGATAATAGAATTTGTAGCAGGTAATAGAATCATTATTTGTGGAGATTTTAATTCAAGGTCGCAGCTTTGGTTTGACCRGTTTAACGATAGAAAGTCACATATTATTGAGGAATTCATTGCAAATTATAACTTAAATTTATCCAATCAACCAAATAATTTACCGACTTTTCAAACCATCAATGGCGAATCAAATATAGATCTGACGATTAACTCAAACGATCCATTTATTGAAATTTCAAATTGGAAAGTTGAAAATGCAACCTCATCAGACCATAATTTAATTAGCTTTAGAATTAATAAAAATCTTGCTTATACAGACCATGCTGCACCYTGTCTTAATTTCAGATTGGACTTGACCTCGATTAAAGATGAAGTCCTTCAACCGCTTGTCGATGACCTGATGAGCCTTTTGGATGAAAGATTTTCAACAATCGACTCCATCCCGGAAATYGAAAATGCGACGAAGGAACTRTACAGMGGACTTGCGGAGATTTTTCTCARACACGGGAAAAAACGCAAAAATTTTGTGGGAAGGCCCGATTGGTGGAACGAAGAATTGGAGAGATTTCGAAAAATCTACCTTGCGAAAAAGACTCTCTTTTATCGCAACAGATTTCGAGAATATTCCGACCATCTYTTCGCGGAAATGACCAGGGCMAAGCAAACTTTCAAAGAGAAAGTGGAGAAACGGAGACAGAARTGYTGGTTGGAATTCGCCGAGAATGACCTGGCAAGGAACCCCTGGGGAGTTGTCTACAAATTGGCCTCTGAAAAATTCAAAACTCGTGGAATTTTGCAATCTTTTCAAACCGACGAGGACGACAACATAACCAGGGATTTCCAATCTACCATGGAATTTCTCATTGCGAACTTACTTCCGGACGACGACACCGACACCAACACCGATGAGCAACGCGTCATTCAAGCGGATTACCGAGCAACCACTGCGGAAGTGGGAAATGACGTTGCAATCACCGAGGWGGAAGTCAATGATTTCGTGACCCAAATTCGAAACAAGAAAGCCCCGGGCCTGGACAATTTAAAAGGAAAAATCCTTAAAAGATTGCACCCCAAAATAACGCCGCTTATAACCCGAATTTACAATGCTTGCTGGACTCAAAACTACTTTCCGACTACCTGGAAAAAGGGAAACCTTGTGGTTTTGTTAAAGGACCCAAAAGCCAGCCACGCAAATATTAAGAATTATCGCCCGATCACGCTGCTTCCGGAACATGGAAAAATCCTCGAGAAAACCATCAGGAGAARGCTGGAGGAAGAATTGTCGCCGTTACATTCTCAACGCCAATTTGGATTTGTCAAAKGACGTTCGACAAGTGATGCACTGCACTCACTTGTCTCAACAATTCGAGACTCCCAGGCCAAATATGTGGCGACAATCTTTTTCGACATCAAGGGCGCGTTCGATAATTTGTGGTGGCCATCCCTTATAAAGGCTTTAAGAAGTCGAGGCGCGACTCCGARGCTGACGGCCATGATCAAAAGCTACCTGACCAACCGAGTTGTGGAATTCACGCAGGGGGACTTCACCGTCCGGAAAACCTGCACAAAAGGATGCCCTCAAGGATCCGTTTTGGGCCCCACTTTATGGAACTTGATCATGGACACCCTTTTGGACTCGGAATGGCCAGACTTTGCAACCCCAATTGCATATGCGGACGATCTTGCTGTCATAGTGGAGTCGGACCTTCGGACTCAATTTAAAACGCGACTAACTGAGGTAATTAACAAAATTACAGTTTGGGCTACTCGTAATAAATTGACAGTTTCAGAAACCAAAACGAAATTCATGATCCACAAATGCCCCCCGAGAACCCACCACCGTGACCTTAACATCATGATTTATGATCACAAGATCGAGCTGGTGAAGACTCAGAAGTATCTTGGCATACTTCTTGATTCAAAACTGCATTTTGAAAGCCATGCTAGCCACAATGCGAAGAAAATCCGTCAAATCACGATAAGCCTACGAAGCCTCGCTGCAAGGAAGTWTGGACAAACCTGTGATAAATCACTCAAAACGATTTATTACGGAGCCATTGTTCCAATTATTGCATATGGCAGCCGTATCTGGTCGGACCGACTTCACATTGCCAAGAACAACAGGCAATACTTATCTGCTCAGGCGCCGTTTAATCGCGTCCTCGCAAAATGCTACGYATCGGTCTCGAAAGAAGCAGCTTCTGTTCTCGCTGGAATTTTGCCAATGGACCTCGAAATCGAAGTTAGGAATTGCATCAGCGAAGTAAAACACGGTCGCAGTGTTTTATTCATTGATGAAATGATTGCCCCTCATACTTTCGACTCCATCCACCACTGCAAGGAATATGTCAAACTTCGAGCRCTTGATTGTTGGCAAAACCGTTGGGAAACATCAACGAAAGGACGGATCTCGTTTGAATTTTTCCCGGACATTTTCCAACGCCTTGAAGGACCCCCGATCACGTTTTAGCATCACAAGTCTCAAGTTCTCACAGGACACGGGAACTTTGGTATCCACCAATCACGGCTTGGAAAAAGCGAAAACTCATTGTGTCCAAATTGCCCCGATTATGACGACGACCCGGTCCACCGCATTCTGGAATGCCCCCTTTTCGGGGAAGCCCAGGATCTCACTCAGGTGGCCTACATTGACGATGATGAAGTGTTTCGTGCACTTTCCCTGAATTTGACCCCCCCGGATGTAACTTTAGAATAAGTAATTAGGCTAGAATTGTAAAACTAGGTTAGTCGCGACGACCCAGTCCACATGATTTTGGAGCACCACCTGTTCGCAGACGCACAAAATCGGATTGGGAAGTCCAATTAGTTAGGCTTGCATGTTAGTTATTAAGTTAATATTGTTAAATTAGATTAATATGTAAGAGATAGGTTAGTTAGCTAGATTAATTGCTCTCTCTCTCTCTCTCTCTCTCACACACACACACACACACACTATCTCTCTCTCGCACGCACTCACTCACTCACTCACTCACACTACACTCGCACACTCACCTAGATTAAGTTTTTTTTTAGGTTAAATTAGATATAAGACCGTTCGAGATTCATATCCTATGCCAAGGATTGATGATGTTCTTCATATGGCAAAACAAACTTGGTATATGACAACGATTGATCTGAAATCCGGCTACTGGCAAGTCGCAGTACGCCAAGTTGATAGAGACAAGACAGCATTTGTGACTCCGTTTGGGATGTATCGATTTAAAAAAAAAATTCAGGAGCCAATTTTCAACGTTTAATCAAGCAATTTAGAGCAAATGAACATAGGGATTTGTCGCAGAAATTAGCCGCGATTTGGTTCGCGATTAATTCCGCCAATTGCGTGTCAGTTGGACACACGCCCGCATATCTCACTTTCGGACGTGAATTACGGTGTCCGGATGAAGTGCATCAAGATCTGCGAGAAATCGTCACCAAAGAGAATTTTTCCGAAGAGATGGCCGTTTATCTGAAGAGAATGGTAAACACATTGGCTGAGACCCGTGAAACCCAGGAAATGACTCAAGATCAGCGAAAGTTATACGCCGACAAGAAGAGGAGGATGGTCCCACAATTTAAAGAAGGTGACCTCGTCCTGATCAAGACCCACGTTCACAGTAACTTTGCCAAAGGGACATCTTCCAAGTTTGCACCAAAAAGAGACGGAAGTCACTTACGACATATGAAGTTGCGAGTACAGACGGTACCGTAGTAAATGTGTATAATGTTACAGATTTAACGCCTTATCGTGCAGCCAAAAGAACCAGGACTCCAACCCCGGTAGTTCCTATCAGAAACAGGGGCCTCGCAAAGGGGGAAACGAGAAACAACGTACAGGAGCTCCTACGAGGGCGTCAAGTCGGTCCTGAGGGGGAGTCTGTAACGGGATGCTCAAAAGAGGGCGCTGGTGACCACCAAGGTCCGGAGGGCCGCTCTTGTAAACTTAACTAAATATAGTTTCCATTACACTACATCTTATTTGTGTAAATTCGGATTTTCAGTAATAACCAACATAAAAAAGAAAAAAGATCAAGAGTGTTAAATATAAAAGACGATATGAGAGTGGTATTGCCATTTTTACGACCAAATATAAATGAAATTATCAAAAAACATCAAGCTCAAATTTCTTATTAAAAGTATTCTTATTATTAACTTGTAATTAATCCCTTAATAAGCGTACTGTCGTTTTTGTAGTACACATTATTTTATTTTACATTGAAAATGATTATCAAACTATTTTACACAGTGTATTATTGGTAACTAACAACTTTTACACTTATCTTTTTCCTTGTATGCCGCCAAATTTTGAAATCGCTAAAAGTGTGCCGCGACAAAAAAAAAGGTTGAGAATCACTGTGTTAGATGTTTAGTTCAGCTAGCAACTGAATATGAAACAATATTTCCCGTATCCAGCAGAACTATAATTATTAATAATTTCTACGTTGATGACCTGTTAACTGGTGGTGAGTCCACCGAGCAAATACAAAACCTCAAGACAGACATATCCAAAATTCTCAGTACAACTAGATTGAATTCAGAAAATGGAAATCTAACGAAGCTTCAATCAACAATAATTCCGTATTACAAAAAATCAACATGAATCTTCCACAAAGTTACACAAATGAATCCACAAAGACTTTAGGATTGAAGTGGAATCCACAAAGAGATGTTGTACGCGGTCAGCAGAGAAAGCACAAGAAGTATCATTAAATGACAAATTTTGTCACGCATAGCAAAACTATTGGACCCATTAGGTCTGTTGGCACCGATCGTCATGAGAGTTAAATTAATATTGCAGCAATTATGGTTATCCAAGAAAGACTAAGATGAGCCAGCAGATGAGTTCGTTTTAAATTAGTGAGAAACTTTCGAAGATCAGCTTTCAATGTTAAATGAGCTGGAAATTCCGAGACATGTATGCTCACCAAATTCACTTTATAAGTTGCACATATTTGCGGATGCTTCAGAGGCAGGTTTTGGAGCAGAGGTTTTTATGAGATCAACCGATCAAATGAACAATCACCAATGCCAACTCACGCTACAGAGTTAAGCAACACTGTACAAAAGGCAGTGGTCCACACTTTCTCAATCAAGAAGAATCAATATGGCCAGTTCAAACAATCAATCACGCCTCTGAAATAGACGTAGAAATAAAAGAAATGAAATCAATGACGTTTCTAAGCTCACCAATGTCAAAATTTGAACCGTCATACACATATTCATCGTGAACCAAGCTTATTCGAGTCATTGCATATTGTCTTCGATTTTTCAATAAGACACAGTTTGTATAGAAACTTACACCCGTTCTTAATCCAGCTACAAATATCGAAACGAAACGTTTTGTGCAAACCTTAAAGGATGTAGCCCAGTCAAATTACACAAATCGGTGGAAAAAAATCCTAGAGAGTTGGATTTTTTAACGCTTTCTTTACACGTAAAGATGTCTTCTTTCGTTTTTTTTTGCTTATAACTCAGAAACGATCACTCCTACCGGTTTTTACCTTCTTATCAAAATTACCGCTTACAAAATTCGCCCTTTGCATTTTTGTTGTAGGACTAACCGTAAGCGAGTTATAGGGCTGACAAGAAATATCATTTAAAACAATGTGCTTTATCCGCATTTAAAACAGAATTAGTCTTGTGATTTAAAAAACTGACAGTAAATTGAATTTACTGGGTCCAATACTTAACTTTCACTAATTTTTATAAAGGTCTAACCGCAAACTATCATTTGTAGACACCAATAAAAGAAGGTAAACAGATTTAGAGTGCGTTTTTGACCAACCTTGAGCGTGCTAAGAATGGTGCTGGTTAGTTTTATGTTGGGTTGGCCATAAACTTATTAAAGAATCAAACCCATAAAAGGTTGTAAACACGATATATCTTTCTGCCCACTCTACATGTACTATAGTGGTATTACTATAGTAGTTGGAAGAATAAAAGTTTATTTAGTGATAACTACAATCTTCTTATTTCCAATCCTCTGCAAACACACAACAGTTTGATTTTTGATAAGTGATTTTAATTATGGGAATAGACTGACTATACATACTGATTTATTGTAAAAGTCCAGATTGCATTAAAAAAACTTAAGATTTTAAATGAACTTTGATTTTATAAACCCTAAAATTTGTCTATTCTTAATTAAGTACGAGTAAATGAGTCATTTTATGCTGCAACCGATGTCAGCAATCAAATTAGTTATATTTTCCTTGCTTTTGAAATTGCAGCAGAATTATAACATTCATTGCCGTGGACCCAAACAACGAATACAAAGTCCCGTAGTTAATATTTAAAAACCCTCCCACTTGAAACATGACTTGTCTTTGACTCAATTGTTCAGCAAAAAGTATCAATTCTTTTCGCAACAATTGATCATTGGAAGATTTTGGAAATATACTAATATTGGAAAGCAACTTGTAACAAATATTTGGGGTGCGTTGTATAAGATTGCTTGTTGACACACAAGCTTTTGTTATCATAATTCCAAATATCTGAAAGTTTAAATAAATCTCAAATGACGATCAAATTGAAACTTTACCATATATAAAAGCGACACGAGGATATATAAAATCAAAACGTATATAACACTGACGTCATTTTCTGGTGTTACACTTCCACTGCCATAAATTAACAACAAGAAGATTGTGTAAGTCGTATAAATGACACCAACAAACAGAATTCCTAAAATTTGCAATCCAAAACATTCATTAAACTCGTCAATCACATTGCATAACTTGATATTCATTTCTTGACATTTTTTCAAAATTTCTTTATCTGTGTTTTGCAACAAATGGATTAAAGACGTATTCAAGTCTGATACTATACGTCTTATTAAAACAGTGTAGCTGCAAATGTATAAAACTTCAATGGCTATGATATATTCATTGACAAAATTTGGCACATCAAATATATAAGCGTGCCAACCAAAACTAATACCATTAGAAAACAAATCATAACTGTACAAAAAGCTTAACACTAAATGGACAGCTACAAGTTCTATAATTGCAATCTTTGTTTGTTTATTTGCAAATTTCCCATTTTCTTTAATCTCTGATAATTTTATTACAAGCGCTCTTATACGTTTCTCCTTGACAAAAACTGCATTCACAATTACCAAGATGCTAACTGATGTTAGTGTTACAATTGTAACAATATCAAACACAAACACACTAAAATAGCTGTAGCTTCGAAATTGAATCAATTTGTTGAAAATAGACCAAATACATAAACAGCAAATAATTACTATAACTCCAATAGTATACAGAATGTACCAACATGGTACTTTAGAATTTCTTCTTGTGATATTTGGAACACAAATGGCACAAAATTGCCCAAATCGAAATAATAGATTTGATAGTGCGTTTTCTTGACTCATTCTGAAATGAACTTGATACATCGTTTTAATAAAACGTGATAAAAACTCTAACATTATTATATTGACATTGAAGTTACTTTATTTAATAAACGGAAAATTTTACTCGTACGAAGAAATGAATTATTTTTTTATTATTATTAATAACAGTAATAATAATTTTCTCTAATTGTGTGATATCTTTATAAAATAATTATATCCAGGGTGTCTTACTAAAAAGTAAAATTGCATTAATATTTCATATTTTTTTAACAATTCTGAAGATTTATTTACATTTTGAATACAGTGTTGCATTAATTTATTAAAAAACAAGTATTCCAAACACTCCCGTGTTTCAATACACGCAGATCAAAATCGAAAGTCAATACGAAAAACAATACGAAAGCTTTTTTTCCTATTTCTGAAGTTTTCAATTGAATTCACCCTTTTACTCGTTTGTTATATAGAAGCTGTTCCAAAGTTTTAAGGAAGTAAAGTATCATACCTATAAAATTTCTGTTGGAATGAGATAATCAGGAGGGGTTAAGGATGGCCTTAACCTCCTGTTTAGAGTCTCAGCGTCTAACTCCTGATACTTTTTTATCCTTGACTCATACCATTCTTCACTAATAGAACTCATTAAATTTAGTTTGAATTTGCCAGGTATAACATACGTACTACCCGGAAAATATCAGACTGATAATTTGGAGGCTAGATTTGGGACGTACAGACAATTTTCTGGATCAAATTATCATGTGTCAGTTCTGCAGGTATACGAAGCAGAAAAAAAGATTTCTGTTCAGAACTTACTTAAATTAAAATCAGCAAGGTACAGTCACGAGCAAAAAGAATGGCACCCCTATAAACCCGGCCGGCTAGCAAGGGGCTAAACTCAAACCGCAGCAATAAATCTTTTGGGTCACAAACATCAACAAACATTCCTTCGAAGGTTTCATCGGCTAGGATACATGATTTCGTGCTGTTACCTTTGTAATCGAGTAAATTAATAAATGTATTTACTCAAAATGATTAAAATAAACACTTAATTAATATAAACACTTTCTATAGGTTTCCAACGCAACAAAGTAATTATTTGTGTCGCACATTAACTAAGAGCTGATTTACAGAAGGCGAATTAAAATTTAATAATTTGAAGTGTTGTTGAAATTAGTAACAAATCAATATTTGATTGCAAAAATATAAATGTTGTGTAAACAGATTTTATAAGGGTTTTAATTTTATAATTAAAAAAATAGTAACGTCATCGACGTCGGATTATTTTTAAAAGCTAAACGCCTTCAGTGTTTGCACTTTTCTTCATCCTGCATTATTATTATAATCACTATCAACCGATATATCGGGGGCAGTTTCGGGCGCCGTGGGTGCTTCATGCACCCTTTAATCAGTGAAAAAAAAAAATTGGAATGACAAATTTCTGTCAATTATGCAGAGTTAGATATGGGATACCACACTGTTATTTAAAACTTTTATTTAGATTTACTTCACTTTTATTTATTTACTTTGCATTGTAAAATGTGAAATAAAAATTTTATTGCAATTATTAAAATTCATTTTATTTAGAAATTGTTT
>NW_025400983.1:15839537-15848701 GCF_015345945.1 Tribolium madens | reverse complement strand
AGAGAATATTTACTAAAAATATTTATTTTAAATAGAGTTTCTTAATTTGTATTTGTTTAAAATAAATAAGGTCCGATTTAATTTCTATAAAATTTTTATTTCACATTTTTCAATGAAAAGTGAAGTAAATAAATATATTTTTCTAATTTGCGTTTATAATACGTTTATTAACGTCTCCCGTAGGAGTCGTTTATGGCTCTATAAAAGCACACTGTGCTTTAATGAATTTAGGGTTATTTAGTTTTTCTATGCCGCTTTTGACTTTTTGCCTTGTTGCTTCGGCAATTTCGCGAATTTCGGGCGGAGTGCAAACTAAATTCTGTTTCTCATATTTTATTTATTATTACTATGTTGTAATATTAATAACTAATAATTTGTAAATTTTATTTTTAATGACAGACGGCAGAAATGACTCAAAAAAACAGGTGGGCGCCGAGTGTTACCAACCAACAAATTCTCTAGGCGACAAAAATATATATTTTTTTAATTAAAATAAGAAAAAAGGGGGCGCAAATTAGAAAAAATAGCATAAAATACTCGTTTTATAATGGCATTGGCGCATTCATCCCATAGAAAACTCGCCTACGGCTCGTTTTCTAACTTGGGATTCGTGCGCCAAATCAACCCTTATAAAACTTGTTCTTTAATATACTATTTTTTAAAATAACATAGCATGCTATCCCATATCTAAATCTGCGTATTTGACAGAAATTCGTCATTCTAATCCGTTTTTTCTTTACTCATTTCAAGGATGCATGAATCACCCACGGCGCGTAACAGCCCCCGATATTCTGCTTAAACAATTTTACTGATAGTGATGATAATAATAATGCAGGATGAAGAAAAGTGCCAGCACCGAAGGCGTTTAGCCTTTAAAAATATTCCGATGTCGATGACGTTACTATTTTTTTGATTATAAAATTAAAACCCCTATAGAACCCGTTTTCACAACATTTATAATTGTCATCAAATATTAATTTGTTACTAATTTCAACAACAATTCAAATTATTAAATCTTGATTCGCCTTCTGTAAATCAACTCTTAGTTAATGGGCGACACAGATAATTACTTTATTGCGTTGGAAATCTATAGAAAGTGTTTATATTGATTAGAAAATTAAAATCTTACTTTACTTAAAAAGTTGATACATCAAATAATTCCTAGTCTAATTTACGTAATAAAGTTTTATTCATTTTGAGAAATTAGTGAATTAATTACATTTATTAATTTACTCAATTACAACAGCATGCTTCCCAGCCGATGAAACCTTCGAAGGAATGTTTGTTGATGTTTATGACCCAAAAGATTTATTGCTGCGGTTTGAGTTCAGCCCCTTGCTAGCCGACCGGGTTTATAAAGGTGTCATTCTTTCTGATAGTGACTGTACGGAACAATTTTATAAGCTTGAAAAACCTTGTTGAGTTAGAAAATGAAGTAAATAATTTGAAGGATACTGATCGGACTAATGTTAACTTAAATAAAATATTAGCTGGTTAAAAGTTTATATGCTACCAATTCAGTCAATGGTCAAAATATACAGGGTGTCAATTTTAAAACTTGCAATTAGCAATATCTCTAGAACTGAAAAAGTAATTGAGAATTTTTCAAAACCGTTTTGGTGGATCTTAGGGGGAATCAAAATGACATCGTAAGTGACGCTAACTTTGTTACAAGACACCAGCTGCGAGACTGATGAGAAAAAAATCTTTTCAGAAATAAATAGAAGTGGCTTAACAGTTCCTTCAAATGTGTCAATGAATGTTGGTCACATTGTGTATTCAGTAATGCAACAATTACCTACTTCTAAAACAAGTCAATCAAAAACAAATTCTTATTAATTTAACAAGAAAAGCTATGTTAAATCATGAAAGTTTAGAGCCTTATAGAAAAGATTATTGTTTTTGTGAAGCTGCAACACTTGATGTTCTTAATTTATTATTGCCTACTTCTTCAAACATAATGCTGAATAATTTTATTAATCACAAAAATGATGTTGTAGCTTCAATTAAACAACACAATGTAAAAAGAAGAAAATTAAACACATTACAAATGTAATCTGATTGTTTTATTACACTATCTTTGATAGCATCTACCCAAACTTAATAAATAGATATTTATAGTTTATCAAAGTTTGTATGTAAGTTGTGGCGGGTTATTGAGTTTTTAAATCTTTTTGAACCTACATTTATTTTAGGCGAGCGGTGGCCCACCAACCAGAGCGATTAAATTTCTTTGAACGTAGGACCTCAGCCAACCCGTGAGATCAATCGGTTTCAGGAGAGTAAGGTGCAGTCAATTAAAAGTGCATTTAATTATTAAATTAATGCATTTGGAATAAAATAAAAATGGTTAACACGATATAAGTGAATAATACAAAAAGGGTATATAAATGTTAAGCGGAAACAATTGTCTAAAATGGGGGATACCTATTTTAGACCTTATCAAAGTCATAATACAAAACTGAAACTATTTTCTAACAACAAAGGCATTAATGTTTTAAGAGACATTATTACATTTAAACGGAAATTGCACAAACTATGTTCGAGTTGTAAGTCGGAGCAACGTGAACAGTCAAAGGAAAAATAAATCAAAACTTACAGCTCATGACTATGCAATAGAACAATCAGGCTGCTTTGGGCTGATAGCTTCTGGCCTCAGATAATGGCACAGGATGTTTTGGCAGCTTCTTCTTCAATTGACACAACTAGTCTGATTCGACTAGACGACTAATTTTTGACTGATCTCTTAGCGATATTCGCGCTTCCTTTTTATAGGGCGAATAACACGTCATCTCTTGCGATGGGTTCTTTTCAGTGCACAGGGCAAGGACAGTCTAGCGCGAATATTTAGTGAATCATAAGAATCATAAAACGCACTTAAGATTTTAAGTCTTCCGCGAAAAACTCGTCGCCTGCTCTAATTGTATTTACGTTATGAATTCCGAAGAGTCCGTGTTATTGACCGCAATTTAACTTCATAGGTTTGGTCTCTTTACAATATCAAAGACTTTTCAGCATTAAAAAGAACACCAAGGGCTGTTTAGCCCGTCACAAAGTACCTTTTCACTTTAATGTTTCAATACACAATTCAATAATTCAAATTTTCATTTTTCATTCTAATTTCTGTATTACTTGTCATTTGTATCAGTGCTCAGTCTCAACCAGCCTTCTTTTTCCAAGCTGCACAGGGTTGCCAGATCGCAGGACTTAGCCTTCTACTGTAGAGGGCTGTGGGTAGGTACGAATTGAAATAGAGAGATAGGAGATTATGTGTACGCTGCTGAGGTGCAGTGTGCAGTGTAAATTGTATGCAATTTATACCGTTTCAGCCATTTGCACCAGCGCAATGACAACTTGAAATCTATTTCTTAACCTACAATTTCTTAATGTCGTGTCGTGTACATATCTGACTCGCAATTTTTTAAACGTCATCAAAAGCATATCCGGTTGCAGTGTAGCAAATAGTTAAATTAAAATAATACTCTTAAATGTATTGCGAACTTAAACAGTCCTAAATGATCACTCTGTAAATATAAAATACACGTATCTTGGCATTTTGTCAATTTTGGCAAATTTCTTTATAGCAATTTCTGAATTTAGTAAAATTTCTGATCCAATAATAGTGTTGGAAAAAGATTTGAAGAACGTTTATTGCTATAACGAGTTACAATTACACACTTCCAAGCCTCGATCCATTAAAACTTTCACTTGGATTGACAAGACTTTAGAGGTTGACCAGTCAAGTTGACGCTTTCAAAGATCACGTCGTTTGCAAATATAACGTCTCGATTTTAAATTAGTACAAAAATAGTGTTTTTTGTATTCAAAAAAAACGTTTAAACAGGCTGAAAAATTATCATATTATTATTATTATTATTATTATTATTATTATTATTATTATTATTATTATTATTATTATTAACGTGTTGCGATCGGGCAGAAACCAAAGCCTATTATACCCGCGCTAACAATGATAAGGTGCCGACACATTATGCATTCCTTACATCAATTATTGTGATCAAAGGAAATGTATTTGGCCTTAAACTGAGTGATATCATCACTTCTGCTGGTAAAGCATTCCAAATGTCGAAAACTTATAACTTACAAAAAAAAAAACTGCCTTGCGCTTGTACGGAAATTATCCTTGGATGCAAAGGGAAGAGGTGTCTTATTGGCGAATAGACAATTTTTGTAGCATAGAAGGCTGTTATCACCTCTTCTACGTCTTGCCAATAAAACAGGTAAAATAGATAGAAATTAACTTGTTTCGCTCACTTAAGATGTTTTTTAAACCAGAGACTCATTTGTTTTGACAAATCTTGTCAAAACACGCCTAAAAATCACAAAAATGAATAAGATTTGGTGTATTTTCTTTAACCCGCAAAAGCTGAAATAGAAAAACCAACCAACTTTTCTAATATGTCTAATATATTGGACAACAACCAACTATGAGGTTGTCCGAGACTTATTAATCTCTAAAATACAAATTAGAGTTTCCTTGGTATAAGATATTTATTGCTATACCTACTTACACCCCACATCTGTTTTGAAAAGTGAGAAAAAGCAAGCAAGAAATATCTTTAACCGAGGAAACCCTAATTTGCATTTTACTGCAGCCTGATCATCTTCTGTCCTAAGCTGCATTGTTATAATTTTTATAATTTTAGTTAATATTCATACACTCCCCACAAAAATTATCGCACCACCCTAAAACATTGGTATTTTTCCAAAACAAATATACATGAAGGCAACAAACTATGTCAACATCATGTAGAAATAGTTTGTATTTATTTATCTGCGGACACTACCACCGATAAGAGTTTTTTGACGACTTTTTCTCTAATCTGTGAAAAAGTTGCATATACCAATTTTTTCCCGCTTAATTGAAATCGCATTGTTCATTAGATGTGTCATCTGTGCTACATAAATTTGACATGATGAATGTTCCTCAACGTGTTAGCTATCATTTGACTCACGAAGAAGCTATCCGGGCACTTACTTTACTGCAGGACGTCGTAGCCAGCGTTATGTGGCAAGAGTCCTCGGTGTTAACCATTGCACCATTGTTAGGCTGGCCCAAAGACTGGGAGTATTGACAGAAGACCAGGACAAGGCCGTCGAAGGGTGACATCCATGAGAGATGATCGCTTTTTACGCCTAACAGCGCTCCGTACTAGACATTGCACTGCTCGATTGCTTCAAAGAGAGATGTTAGCTGCCCGAAATGTGGAAATTTCTGTGCAAACGGGAGAAACCGTCTTTGCGAAGACAATATTCGGGCTCGTGTCCCCGCAAGAGCACCACTACTCACTAGAGAACATCGTGTAGCTCGTTTAGCATTTGCTAGAGAACATTTAAACTGGAATATTGAAGATTGGCAAAATGTTTTATGTTCTCTGACAAGTCAAGATTTTGTCTTTATGCAAATGACAGACGAATACCGGTGTATAGTATAATGTACAGTTCGGTGTAATAGTTTGGGATGCTAGCTCTCTGGAAGGTCGTACAGAATTAGTGTCTATGCGTGGAGTTCCTATGACGGCTGTACGTTATATTAGAGACATTCTAGACCCTCATGTTATCCCGTATGGCTCATTTTTTGGTCCAGATTTTGTGTATATGCACGATAATGCTCGACCGCAGATAGCCCGGATAGTGCAAGAATACCTCAGAGAAACTGAGACACCTGTTATGAGGTGGCCAGCTCCTAGTCTTGATTTAAATCCAATCGAGCATGTATGGGACACCCTTCAACAGCGTGTATTGGGGCGCAGAATAGTTTTTAGAACTGTCCAACAGTTGGAAGCAGTTCTTGTGGAAGAATGGCATAACATCCCACAAGAATACATTGTGAATCTTTTTGAAAGCATGTCGTATAGGATGGAAGCTGTTATTCAGGCCAGGGGTGGATCGACCCGTTATTAATTTAGTTATAGTCCATAACCAATTTTTTACATTATTAAAAATCCGTTGAAGAATATTTTAACACAAAGTTTTTCAATTATTTATTTATTCTTTCGTAATATGTTACACCCCATCTTACATAACAATAAGTATCATAGCTTGGTTTATCACAACTGAGGGAGGTGCGATAATTTTTGTGGGGAGTGTATTTTAGTTGGACTACTTTAAATATAATATATTGAAAAACGAGTACTAAATTCAAAGGATTCATTTATTCAAACTGTAAAACAATGACTAGATAAGCAGCAATCGATCCAAAAATCATATACAACATTGTATGGTCAACATCAAAAAGGCCAGCAGCTGAAAATTTAACTTTTCTTTGACTCAAATGTTCTGCTAGAAGCATAAGTTCATTCTTGTTGATTTCATCACTATGTGATTTCGGGCATGACGGATAATTTAAAAGAATCTTGTAAGAAAGTACTGACGTATTGTTAGCTTCATTTGATGCTCGTTCACAGCAAATCGATAAAATAATACCAAAAAGCTGAAAATATTGAAATTATTATAAACATAATAAAATAATCAACTAACAATATAAATGATGGAATTCCAGGTATCAGAAATAAGTAAAGTTGTCGGCCAAACATCACCTATGGCTTCAATACGTAGTGCAAACTTCATCAAAAGATTCAAACTTTCAATTAAACAAATTATAATAATGAAAGTGACACAAGCTATTTGTATTCCATATGAACTGCTCACCAAATCGATAATATCGCACAACTTGTCATAAGTTTTAAGAAAAAACTTCATTTTAATTGTTTCAACTTTAGAAGTTGGTGGATATTGCATGGTTGTAGCTAATTTTTCGTTAACAAAAGTAAAATACTGTTTAACACACGTTGAAAAAAGTTGCACTTGAGTTACTGTTATTGACACCAAAAATATATTCACATGCATCACAACAGAAAGACTGTAAAGAAAAACTCCGTGTGTCCTTATCTGCGATACGGATTCAAATACTATATAAGAAAAAAGAAAAATCTCCAATAATCCAAAGACAATAATTAAAACTTTATCGTTGATTTGAGAATTTAAAACTCGTTCAATTTCTTTCAAGTTTTTCACCAGTAAAACAATTTTTCTCCTGCGAAAAATTATGGCAAATGAAATCGACAATACGTTGGTTATAGTGACTGATGCGATTGCGACACTATCTAAAATCGAAACTGTGGCAAGTGTATTTTTGTAAATATAAATCCCTTTGAAATATAAAGTATAAACACTTAATGTCACTAAAGCAAAAGCAAGTGAGGTAGAGTAGATTATATAAATTACTGATAACCCACTGTAATTAAATAAATCAGGAACTGATAAGGCTGTTATTTCAGAAACTGATTGCAAAATTTTCACAATTTTTTTGTTTGATAATTCTTCATAGCGTTTCATTTTGGTGACACAATGTGTTATTAGAATGAGAACTGGAAATAAAATCGATAATTAATCTAAACTAAAAGTAAATTTAATGGATTAAATGCTGAAATATTTATGATACTCAATAAATAAAAGTTTTTCATCCTTGCGTATGTGCATTTTTGGATAGTGATTGCAATTCAAGTATTCCGTTTATAAATAGCAATGCATCACCAAAATTTAATTTCCGTAAAGCGGATTTAGAAGCGCTTTATCTTGCTCTGGCTGAAGTAGATTGGTCATTTATTTCATCATTTGAAAACACCACCGACCCAGAAGCAGCATGCGAAATTTTCTACAATAAGATGTTTAAAGTAATTGGGAAATATGTTCCCTATTCAACTGCAAAATCGCAACGTTTAAATTAACATATTTGGTTTAGACGTGAAATAATTTATAAAATTGACAAAAAAAAATAAACACTGGAATAACTGTTTAATCTTCATTAAACAGAACTATGGGCTAATAATAAAGTTCATTGAATCCAAGTCAGTCACCTCACTTCCCTGTCTAGTGACGATTCAGTCAAATTATGCAACAAATGTTACCTAAAGGAAGTGAGGAAAGCCAGAAATCTAGTCTTATCTTACTTGAAATTTTCCCTTGGTGCCGCGAGTTCTGACACACCCTGTATAATTATTTCAATGGAAGTTAAGGTAAGTGCTCTCTTATTTGTTTAATAAATTTAGTAAGTAGTTTCTAGCAATAACTTTATTGTATATTTCAGGTGGATAACCCCGGTTTAAATAAACGGACAAAGGTCGAACAATTTTTCTCTTGAAGAAAAAAATCTTTTGTTAACGCTAGTTAATAAAATTAAATATGTCATCGAAAATAAACAAACGGATGGAGTAACAAATAAGCAAAAACAGTTATGCTGGAAAAAAATCATGCAAATGTGCACGAGTCATTCCTCAAAACTTTGTAGACAGGACGACTGCCGAGAAACATGCAAGCCAGCCTTGCGACGCAATCAAAATGGATAAAGTAGCGGTGTTGGCAGATAGAATCCACGAAACCATGCCAGAAGCTAGAGTTAACGCCATTAACAACGCCATTAACGCCACCAACGGCGCCCATACGAACTTCGATGCGATCCTCAGCAGAAGTATTTAATAGATTTATTTATCGATTACTTTGTGACGACGTGGGTAGGATGCCAATATCCTAGAAGAATCTCAAAGTTTGAAATTGATATGTGGAATTGCAACAATATAACTTTGGAAGAATTACCAGGTACCACCAATTCAGCGGAGTCGTGGCATCATGCTTTTTCGGCAATTTTTACTAGTCATCATCCTAATCCTTATAAATTAGTCGGAGGACTGTTGAAGAAACAAGTGAGAGTTGACTATACAAGATGCGCCAGAACTCGCGACCCAGAGAAAATTTTCAAGTAAGGTAAGATACCAGGAACAAGAAAAAAATGTTTAAAGAGACAAAAATTTTGCCAATAAAAGCCTCAAATAACATTGATCAGAGTTACAATTTAGGATACAGCTTCCTTGTTTCCTCTTTTAATAGCCAGTAACAAAAAAACTTGGAAAATTATTTTTCCAACAGAAATAAATAAGAGTCAAAGTGCAAACTTTAAACCCTCATAACTTCGAAATTTTTATAGATATTTGTTTTTTAACATTTTTGTTTAACATGTTCCTGGTATCTTACCTTATATGGCATTTTTCTCTGGGGCGCGAGTTCTGGCGCACCCTGTATTTGCACACGTTTGGAAGCTGGACAAACCATGCATCTTTACAGCATATATATATATATATATATAT
>NW_025400983.1:15808488-15839287 GCF_015345945.1 Tribolium madens | reverse complement strand
ATTTTCTGTTATTCGTTTAAAATTAGCGTTTTCTATTATACGTTTTGAAGAATTATTATTTTTTGTTGTACGTTTAGACTTAGAGTATATTCTGTTGTACGTGTAGAAAAATTATTGTTTTCTTCATATTCAATATATGAAGAAATACAGTGTATTTTTCGAGACCTTTTTACAAAGTTTTCTACAAATTTCAAATAAATTCATTCCTTTGTTAAACAATTTGTTTTTAAAATTTGGTGATGAGAATTGCAGTTGATGAGTTGGGTTGTTGATGAGTTCGAGTTTAAATTTGCCTCAAAATGGCGCGTGGGAGGAGCTTAGGTGACATTGTCGCCACTGTCCTATAAAGTCACTGTAGAGTTAACGCATTAACAACGCCACCAACGGCGCCCATACAAACTTCGATGCGACCCTCAGCACCCTCTCGCAGCAAGTACAAAAACTTACGCGACAGGTGGCAGCACTTCACAGTCTGGCCATGCTTCGCGTTTTGGAGCTCGGTCGCCATGCAAGTACCGATCGAGGAGTTGCAGCAAACCCAGAAACGGGAAATGCTGGTTTCATCACAGATTTGGCGACAAAGCCAGAAAATGTGAAGTTCCATGCTCCTACCAAAACAACGGGACAAGCAGTCAGTAATGGCCGCGTACGACTGCGTCCCAACAATGGCCGTCTATTCATCCGCGATCGTGACGACGGCGTTCGATTTCTGATAGACGCATGTGCCGATGTTAGTGTCTACCCCAAAAAACTATTGCGTGGACCTCTACCGGCGTCCGACGTTGTGCTTTTTGCGGTGAACGGTACGCGGTTCCCAACATACGGCCTACGAAGGGTGCATTTAAATCTGGGCTTCCGTCGTGAATTTAAATAGCAGTTCGTCATCGCAGACGTAGACTACGCAATATTCGGAGCAGACTTTATTCACCATTATAGATTTACGCAATAGACGTTTGATAGACTCGTTCACACAGGTGCGCGCAGAATGCGAGATACGGGCAGTGGATGTGCCTACAATAAAAACTTTGTGTATTGAGAGTTCGAATGAGTACCACAATTTACTCCGGGAATTCCATGCAATCACCAAGCCACCCAACATTCATCAAAAGCGAAGACACAATACCGACCACTTTATCCGAACAACTGATGATCCTCCCGTTTCATGTCGCCCCCGGCGCTTGGCGCCTGGTTGCGAAAAAGGAGTTCGATGCCATGGTCCGAGACGAGATCATAAGACCCTCTGACAGCAACTGGTCCCTAAAAAAGATCGCTACGTCGAAAATTTCTCATACGCGCTTCATGGTAAGAAATCGACTTGGTTCGAGCAAACCACCAAATTCCGGTCAAGACATCTCGAAAACGGCGATTATAACTCCCTGTGGACTTTTCGAATACACCCAAATGTCATTCGGGTTAAGAAACGCGTCGCAAACGTTTCAGAGATTTATTGACGAAGTTACACGTGGGCTCGACTTTTGTTTCGCATACATAGATGCATGTAAATAATTCATTTATTTTGTACTCAATGTGTGCTTTTATCAACTAATTTCAGTAGATAAAGTAGTAAAATAGTATTTAAGCGAAGAGCTAAATAATAGTTTTTAATGTGACAGATAATCAGTTTAATTATTTAGTCTTTGTTTCCTTCCCAAAATATATCAATCATTGTTTTAAGTAAGAGTTAACTTAATGTTACAATTTGGGCTGATCCAGCCGTCTGCACTGCATCGTATCAACACTGTAGTATCTAGTGTTTATAACTGATCATAGGTAACACGAATTTTGACTTAACTGTGTGCACCCTTGTAGGAAAGTAGAGGAATTATCAATTTTGTATACGATAAAAACGGTAATCTGGAGTTAGTCTTGTCTTCGACCTTGCCAGAGCACAAGCCAAAATAAATTGTGCGAGAATTAATTTGTCTTTTACGAGTATTTAATAAAGTAAAAACGAATTTTAACATCAGAAGTCAGATAAAACACTCGAGACAATAGTTAAGTGTAGTGTTTATGGTTCTGTAAAGTTGTTAGTGGATTTAGTAAATAAGAATTAGTGATAGATTTCGAATTATGTAGTTATTGCGACAGTGTTTAGTGGTGTTTAATTAAGAAGAACAATGTCTGACGATAAAAATTATTCTGGCCAGCTTTATCAGGAGCTGTTGGAAAAACATATCCAACGAAGAATCGACGCACTGAAAAGAAGCCTGGAGAAAATCAGAGGCGATGAAGATTCGGATCACGGAAGTGAGGAAAGAAATCGCTCGCGAATTTCGATAAAGGGCGACATAATACCGATGTTTGGCCCCGACAACCCGACCATGACTGCGGAGGGTTGGATCCAGAAGATCGACCAATTGAGTGACATCCACGAGTGGACCGAATACGAAAGGTCCAGTTTCATGTAAATGAAACTAGGAGGTCCTGCCAGGGAGTACGAGCGACTTGAGTCGTATGAGAAGGCGTGGGGCGAATGGAAAACGGTGGTGATTAGGGCATTTCTGCGACACACTGACTATGATGCAGTTTTAGAACAACTTGTGGCGAGTAAAAAGAAACCTGCAGAGACAATGAAGCACTATTTTCACGAAAAAATGGCGTTAATTCAAAAATGTCGCTTGGGCGAGAAGGTTGCGATTTCGTGTATTATCATCAGAGGGCTACCTCTTGAATTGCAAGCGAAAGCACGGGCATTTCAGTGCGATTGAATTTTATTGTACCTCTAGAGAATTATCAGAGTACGTGTACACATTTCGCGAGATTGCCGTACAAAAAGTAATTTGCAGTGCTATTCTGTATTCACGTAAGTGTTGCCGCTAAGCAATATAACGAAGCCGAGGATGACAGGTACCAGTGCACCCAAAACATTTCGCCCTCGATTTGGGTTAGGTGACGACACTTCTTCATGCGAAAAATATTCTCATACATAATTATAATAATTATTAGCCATAGGATATTAGGTCCATGTATCGTATTTTTATTATTTCATTTTATAAAACGAATAATTGTTAAATATTTTTAAATAAATTTTAAAATTTGAGTCTTTACATTTTTGTTTCCACTGATCTGGAATTCTGTTTCTCATTTGAAAGTTTTACGTCACTATCTTCCTCTTACTCCGACAACATACAGTGACATGGAAATACAAGGATAGACATATTGAGTAGGTACCGAAAACCCTCGATTTTCACAACAAAAGAAACAGGCACAAGCGTTCGGTTTGAAGGTGATTATGAAGATTTACAAGGGGTACGGTTTATGGCTTAGCGGCAACACCAGCGTGAATACTGTATATTTGTGCAAAAGGTTTGGTCACAAAAAATAGGACTATCGTTTCAGAAACGCACACATTTCAAGTACCGCAACCTCCAAATCAAAGCACATAAAATTAATAGACAGTGCCGGAATTACTCGTAATAGCATTTATAAAAAACAGTGCCGGATTAACGGGGAACTCGCCTGGGCATATGTGGACACTGGTAGCCAAGTCAATGTGATTTCGGTTTCATGTGTGGCATAACTAAATTTACCAACTCGTCCTGTTGTTAATACAATGAAAGGATTCGGCGGATCCAAAATTATCACCAACTGTGTGGCGAAATTCACTCTCGAATTGGACAAAATAAAAATTGAAATCGAAGTTGGTGGTTAGTTAGCCGGAATAATGAGAGAATTTCATTCTAACTTTGCAAGTCCCGTTGTGTTAGTGAAAAAAAATGGGGAGTATCGTATGTGTGTAGATTTTAGAGCTTCGAATGCAATTACTGTTAAAGACATTTACCCGATGAGTAATATTGAGGAGCAATTAAATTCTATGGCAAGTAAAATTTATTTCACTAGTTTGGATTGTAGCAATGGTTATCAAATACCGATTGAGAAAAATTCAATTGCAAAAACTGGATTTGTCACACCTGACAGGCATTATGAAACTCTAAAAATGCCTTTTGGTTTAGTAAACGCACCTTCGATTTTTCAGCCGGCAATAAACGCAGCTTTGGGAAATACTAGAATCCGTTTTGAGTTCATTAGATGACGCCGGTTTTAAATTAAAGCTTGAAAAATGTTCATTTTTAATGACAACTTTGCAATACTTGGTTATGAAGTCGGCCCGCAGGGTATTTCAGCCGCTTCTCAAAAAAACTAACGCTGTTAGCAAGTTCAAAACACCCACTTCAGTACACGAAGTACGTCAATTTTTTGGGCTAGCTGGATATTTTCGTAAATTTGTTAAAAATTTCTCCATAATTGCGTTACTTCTTACGAAATTGACAAAGAAAGCCGTACCGTTTGAATGAGGGGAAGCACAGAATTCGGCTTTCAATGACTTAAAACGACAATTAGTTAAGAAACCAATACTTTGTCCGTATAATCCATTACTTAAAACTCATGTTCACACAGATACAAGTCAAAATGGGTTTGCGGAATTCTTTTGCAGGTTCAACCTAATAAATCACTCAATCCAGTGGCATGTGACCACTTCAGCCGAACAAGTATACCACAGCTGCGAATTGGAAACATTAGCAGTTGTCGAATCATTAAAACGTATTCGTATTTATCTAATAGGATCACACTTGAAAATTGTTACTGATTGCTCAGCCGTTCGCTACACTTTCGGCAAGCGCTATTTAATCCCGCGAATTACACGTTGGTGGTTACAAGTACAAAAGTACGATTTGAAATCATGAGACGCGTAAACGTAATAAGCACGTTGTAGATTTCTACAGAAGATTGTTTTTTAACAATACAACTTCAAGACGACATAATTAGGCAAATAGTTGAACAACTTAAAAATGAATCTAGTAAAGATCTTGAACGTCAATTTATTTACAAAAATAATGGTTTAAATAGAAAAACACTTGGCGGAGAACGGTTAGTGATACCAAGAACTGCTAGATTCAATATTTTGCAAAAATATCATGATGAAATAGGTAATCCAGGTATAGTCCGTCACTCCAAAATTATAAAAGAAAACTTTTGGTTTGCCGAAATAACGCAAATCACGCTAAACCGGAAGATGAACTACATTCGATCCCAAAACCAGAAACGCCCATGCATACTGCACATATTGACCATATTGGACCGTTTGTGAAAAGTCAATCACGATTTTCATATATTTTAACCATAGTAGATTCTTTCACGAAATTTATAGTAGCACGACCTTCGCGTACTTTGGGTTCCAACGGAATGTATTAAAAATTTGAGAGATATTTTCGGGGATTTTTTGAGATATTCTAAACGTATAATTACTGATAATGGTTTAGCGTTTACAAGTAGGTACTTGACAGATTTTGTATGTGAAAAACAAATAAAGCATGTTATGACATCAGTGGCTACTCCCCGTGCAAAGGGGCAAGTAGAGGTTTCATTAGACTATTGGATACGATAAAAGCGTCGGTTGATGATAATGACTTTTATTGGGATGATAAAATACCCGAAATTGTTTGGGGTATGAACAATACAATAAGCAGTATTACGAAACATACTCCTCATGTGTCACTTGAGACATATCAAAACTACCGTGCTGACGAGAAGCAGTTGGATAGGATCATAGCAAAAGAGGAAATGGCATATTATGCGACATCCCTGCTGTACAATTGTCCCTTTAATTCTTTTGTAACACTTTTATCAATCGGTCCGAGAAAACGGTTTGATGGATTGATTTAAAAATTTACAGGGATATTGGGGATACATTAAACTGTAAAAATACCTAAAAATAATCGTTTCCCCATCAATATTAGTAAATACGCGGTAGATTTACTAAAATAATGCAGAGTTATTTTTTTCTCTTTTTTTAAATCAATGTTGAGGATGCAAAAAAAAACATTTTTCAAAAAATCATAAAACGATCTTGTAAGATTCCAGTTTTTGACACTACCCTTATATTCTCTGTATGGTCACTGGTTGCTGAGATATCGATGATCAAAGACAAAAGGATCCTTTTTTATTTAAAATCAGATCCCTCAACGACAAGCTGACGTAAAGAGAATATAAAAAAAGCATATTAAAGGTGACTGAGCAGGTTATCCGAACTATGCATTGACTTACTTAAAAAAAAATTCTTTACGTTCGTGGAGCAAAAGCAAAAACACACAAATTTACATTTTTTTCGCGCTATAAGTTAAGATTACGTAAAGCCGTAGCATAGAAATTTTTTTTGCCAATAGATCTCAAAACTAAAAACTTAAAGCTTCAAAATAGTTTTTTTGAAATCTAGATACAACCATTTCTCAATGAGTACAGCTTTTCAAATATCACCAAAAAATTCAGAAAATTATTTTGTTCCTTTAATTTTTTTGAGTAGTGTATCATCAATATAACAAAACTGAAGTGTAAAAAAATGTCTTAAAATAAAAATAATAATGAGTATTTATTAAAATTAAGTTTGTTTAACAATAGATGGTTTATAAAAATCCTTACACCTAAGTTCCTCAACGGTACGATCGGCAGCCTAAAATTTAAATAATTATAACGAAAATATTACATTCAAAACACACTTACATTTCTAACACTTCCAATCGAGTCATACATCAAAGCTTCCAAAGTTTCCCTTACAGTCTCATTCCAAAAAACTTCCATCTTATTAGCTGGTGAATGTTTCCCCAGGAACAAAAGAAAAAAACACGTTCGTTCTTGCATCAACGGATTATTATGTCTTAATAATTCAACAAAATTAACAGTTTTTCCCTCATTTAAAACAATCCGATCGATTAATTCAAAATTTTCAGGAAAAACCCGCAATACATGCGTTAGAATGGCCAATAAATCCATAACCAACTGCAATCGACTTTTACAAATCAAAAGAAACGATTTTAGTATTGAATACACATTCAAAACGGCGATGGAATCACATAATTGACTCAAAAACTCATTATCCAAATGCACCAAATGCGTAAGTAACACATAGATACATTCAAGTGCTTGAAAATCGTCCTCTGTTAAATCCGAAACATCTTTGTAAGTCTCATCACTCGAACTATCAAACACTTTCATTATTTTCTTGGAAGAGTAAATCAGATTTGGTACCAACTTTACTTCGAGATACACTTTTTTGATTTGTTCTTTCATCTCGTGAGAAACCCCTCGTAGGGCAAAAGGTAACGATAAGAGTTTCGCAACATAAGTCAACACTTTCGGACTTGTGTTCGTGTTTCGCAACGGTGATACGATTATGTTAGCTAAATAGGTTTGTGTTAACGAAGTGAGTTCACCTCCGATAACCTCCTCCATTGACTTCTGCAGAAAAACGATCCATTCTTCAGTTTCAATCGGATGACTTTCTTCAATAAAAGTGTCATTTCGAATCGACGAGTTTTGTGACGATAAATTATTGTTTTTCATGTCTTGCGGTGAGACCTTAGGTTCGCTTGATTTCGCTTTGTTACACATGTGGTCTTTCCTCTGTTGCTCTTGCACATGTAGCGTATTTTCAGACAAAGCTTTAGTCAACGGCATATTAGTTGAATCATTGCAAATCAAAATATGCCCTTTGACAAAATCATGATTCAAGATTTCCTCCCAATTGATTCTTTTCGAAGGATCTTTCTGTAAAAGCCCTTTGAGAAAAGAGACACAATTTTCGGAAATAAAAGTCGGCCATCGGATTTGCTCGTGTCGTATCAACCGAATCAGGTGTAAAATGGAAGCGGTACAAAATGGAGGTGCCCCGACTAATAATTCATACATAATACAACCAAGTGACCACAAATCTGCTTTATAATCGTACGGTTGTTCTTCTATCAATTCTGGTGCCATATAAAGTGGTGTTCCTTTAATTGATGTTAAGACGTGAGTCCCAGTACTCATATTTCGAGCAAAACCAAAGTCACATAATTTCGCACGATTTTTTGAATCGATTAATATATTTTGTGGTTTCAAATCTCTAAAATTGCACGTTAATAGTTATGTATTAAACAAGTGTCTTAATCATTATTTTTCCGTTGATCGTTTTTTAGTTAACTCAAAAAAGTTCAATTTCACACGTCAAAATAACAAATGTCAATTTTTCTAAAATGTATATCATTGGGTATGCGGTTACTAAAGTCTGCTTTTTTTAATAGGAATTACCAAGTCAAAATTTTGATGAAAAAATTTGTAGTAACTTATTCATAGCCACAAATTTTGTTTGTTTTTTGTATTTGTGCCTAGAAATTTTGTTAAAAAATTATGGTGATGTTTTCATGTTGTGATTGATTTTTAGCAAAAGTCCTTGTTTGCTCTTTGTAAGCCTTTATAATCTAATACTTGAAGACAGACATCACTACCTATACCTAATATCCAAAGACAAAATTCAGTGCTAATAACATTGATAGAACCACACTGTAAGTAAGTACAATGTTATAGACAAATATGAGCTTCTTACTACAAAAACTTAATAAAAAAGAGTCGTCACCCGAGGATTATAGTGTTCTATCTGCACTTTAAAAAAAAACTGAAAAAACCTTTGCTATCAACTTCGCTTTAATATTGTTCTATCTGAATAGGTTTCTATGGATATTATTCAACTTCAGGTTTTTTGGCTTTTTGTGTAAAGTGTAGGCATTTTAGTGGGACGCAGACACAAATTCGTTTTAGCCAACAACATTAATTTTGTCACCCACTTGATTTTGCCTAAAATGCATATTTTGTAAAATTTCGCCCAAATCAACATTTCACAATCTTATATTGGATTTTAAAAATCTTACAATAAGTTTCATCGATTTCGCGTAATTTTGTTTTCAGAAAAAAAGTGAACGTATGGTTGCTTTAAACAAAGCATGAAACCTGTGCAATGATCATTTCATGTAAGATTTCATGCTTCTTAACTTCTAAAAGTTATTCAGACAGGCAATAGATGAATAGTGCAATGGTGCGTACAAAATGCTGAAAACCCATAAATCTTCTTTGAAGGACAAAATTATTTATTGGCTGAAGTTAACTGGTAAACCAAACGTTTACCAACTAATTAAAGATGAAGAAGTCTTTTGTCAGGCTTGTGGCAAAACGGTAAGTAGAACTTGAGTAAAGTTAAGTAGAACTTAACCGCATAAGCTTGAGGCGTTTTTCTTCTGCATAAAAACTGTTTCACATTTCAGTTTAAATGTGAAAGAGATCGCGTCTAGAACAACAAAGTCATGTAAATACTCACATTCATCAAACGTTGTTGACATTAGGGCATAATGTAAAAAAAAAAGACTTTTTTCCTGGAAATGTGTAACGCATTAATTGCGGCAAACATCCCATTACACAAACTAACATGTCCACAGTTAAAAGAATTTCTGCAAAAATACAACACTGGAAAAAATATTCCAGATGAAGCTACCTTGCAGAAAATTATATACCACAATACTATAATCAAGTTATATATATTTCATTATACTCTTTGTTTTAAAGTTTTAGCTAATATTGGCTTATTTTAGACTATCGAGAAGATTAGGCGATATATTGGGGATTACAATATTTGGGTAGCTGTAGATGAGACAACTAGAGCTGGTTCAGGATCTAGTGGCACCTTTTTATCAATTCTTTGACAAGTGCTGGAAAAGGTAATTTGGTAAATCGATCATTAGAACATGGAGTGAACAATGGAGTCAAATGTTGTGATAACTTCTTTATCTTTCGATGGTACTGCAACCATTTTGAGTGAAACATTTGATGACCCAAACAACATAATTCCTTTTTTATGCATCCGCTAATAGAGCAGAAAATTTATTTTTATTTGGACGCATGTCACATGTTAAAACTTATCAAAAATTGCTTGGCAAGTCAAGAGAAATTAGTTGACAAAAATGGGGGTGAAATTTTATAGTTTTTTTGAAAAATTGGTAGAAAGACAGCATATAGAAGTCTTCATGCGGCAACAAAGTTGAAGAAGCGTCACATAGATTGGAGCAAAGAAAAAATGAAAGTTAAAAAAGCTGCTCAAACTTTTAGCAAAAGTGTAGCGGATGCTTTTCTTTTCTTGAGGCATAACTTAACAGTGGAAAACTTTTATCATGTTAACCGACAGCAAAATTTTGTAGAATTGTAAGTAATCTGTTCGATTTTTTAATACTAGAAACTTTGCTGCAAAATATAAATATCAGAGGCCAATAAATTCCCAGAATTTTCAAGAAACATTTAAGTACTTACGTTTTTGCAAAGAGTACATTCTTGAGATTCAACTGCATAACGTCCCCGTTGTAAATACAAATAGGAAAACAGGATTTTTGGATTTTTTATTAACATAGAAAGTTTAATTGCTATGGTTTCTTTGTATATAGCCAGTGACATGGCAGTATTAAAATATATGTTATCATATTAAATGTCGGAGGACCATTTGGAAATACTTTTCAGAGCAATAAGGAGTAGAGGCGGTTCAAACAACAACCCCACAGCGCGTCAGTTTGAACATTCGTACAAAAGATCACTGCTGCACACAGAAATCAAAGGCGCCGATTTGGGCAATACTGTTGCATTGGACAGTCAGTACTAGCATTTTAACTGTTTCATCAAAAATATTAACTTTTGATGATAATAATGACAATCTAGAAGAATCTCAAGAATATGTATTAATTTCAAATGTAGTTCAAAATGATAAGCGAACAGCGTGGTGCGTGGTCGTTAATTATTTTTTGGCAGTGTTAAATATATTTTAGTTGTTTGTGCACCATGCTATAAAGTGTGCTACTATTGACAGAACGTGTGTATTTCATCTTGAAAGTTGAAGTACATTTATTAAAATAAGTGGTTGAATTTTCAATAATTTTTTCATCTCAAAACGTACTCGTAAGTATTGCTTTCTATTCATGTATTATTAATTACAATAATATATTTGTGAAGCCAAAGAAAATCACGCCTTTCAGTAGAGTGAGTTATGAGGTATAATATGAGGCGGTGCGAATCGGATCTACACAAGGCTGCCGACATGTTAGTAAAAATATACAACGACGATCTTGAAATCAGTCTTAGGAATGAGTTAGTTCAGTTTGCAGCCTTGATAGATGCCTTCAAGAAGGACTACAATATCGACAGTGAACCAAAAGAGATGTTTTTCTACAGGATACTGGTTGATAACAAGTTCGGCGCTGCATTCGCTAATATTGAAATTACATTGAGAATGTATTTAGTGTTATTGGTGACTAATTGCTAATTATTAAAAATAGGCTGCGTATGACGATGACGCAAAAACGTCTATCATATCTGTCAATGGAGTATAGAGAGTAATTTGCTTTAAGAAATGGACTTCGGAAAATGGGTCCACAAAACCGGAACTTATGAAAAAAATTAAATATTGTTGCTGAAAGACATACTATAATTAATAATTTCATTCAGCGTCCCTCTTTGCCCAATGAAAATCCATTTTTTGTGCCAGACCCAGTGCATATCTTAGAAAATCTAGCGGCAGCGCTGACAAAAGGTCACAAATTTGTTTTAAGTAATAATCTTGTGCCACAATATAATTTGCCATCAAACATAATCAATGGAACCAATAAAAAGCATGCATAAAATTGACAAACGTGATGTATTGAAATTGTGTCCACTGTGGGCGATACACTGCAAGTGAGATTATTTCATTTAATTAGTTCCATCATTTATAAATTTTGGGTTTGTTAAATCGAGGTATGTATGTGCACTATCACATTCCTAAAATAATAATAAAATCTTACTTACTGAGAGTGACCGAGCCAATATTTTAACCGAAGCCTTTAAGCAATTGGACGAAATTAATGTAAAAGTTTTTTCAATAACTTTTGACGGTGCAGCCTACAATTTAAACATATGCACAAGCTTGGAAGCAAATTTTGAATATGGCCCAAATTTTAAGAATAATTTTAATAACCTGTCACCTCAGAAATCTACTATGTTGTTTTATTAGATTTGTGACAAATGATGAAGTTAGTTCGGAAAATATTTGGAGAAAAACATATTTTAAAAAATTCAGATAGAGAGGATGTTAAATGAGAATTTACTTAAAAATTGCATGAGCTCGAAAAACAAGAAGAGCTACGTTTGAGTAATAAATTGACAGAAAAGCACATAGACTTTAAAAACAATAAAATAAATGTTCGCTTGACTATGCAAGTGTTAAATAACAGTATCTCCAAAACTTTATTATTTTTAAATGTAGTTCCTGACGCTACATTAAATCAAAATTTTGCCGGCTGCAAGCCAACAGCAGACTTATGTTTGAAATTTAATAACATGCAGATATGTTAAATTGCAAGAATAGACTTTCTACTAAGCAATATGATCTCCACTAACTGAATATTATTATGATGAATACTTAATGTATGTCAATAAATTCCTTTCTTAAATAGTACAACTAAAAGATCAGAATGAAACTCCAATAATAAATACAGACAGAAAATTAGGCTTTCTAGGACTTATAGTTGGACTTAGGAACATGTTTCCACTTTTTGACAAAAAAGTAAAAACCATGGGTTTCCCTATTTCTTGACTTACAAACTTACACAGGATTATTTGGAAACGTTTTTTTCAACTCAAAGGTCTAGGGGCAACAGTCCCAATGCCCATCAGTTTAAAAGTGCATATAAAAGGCTTTTGGTTCGTCACAAAATTAAAGAAATTGAGACAGGCAATTGCCCCTTTGATGGGGTAGACATCTTAGTGTTTCATCTACGAGGAACATTGTTGCAATTTGCCCCCAGGGTGAGTGAAATACATATTTCAAAAAAATAGAAAAAAGAGTTGATTGCCAAATATGTCTCTACATATTTTTATTTTTTTTTGCCACTGACCTTATAAGTATATTAAGAAAAGGCAAGACAGGGCCGTTCCTAGGGGGGGGGGGAATTGCGTGTACATCTGGACCCTACCGTAACAGAGAAAGAAATCAAAAAGATACTTGTTGAAGAGACCGGAAATGAAGATACTGTAGTGGAGTGCAGGATCAAGATCCTTGACAAAATAAATCCAACAGGAAAAAAATTAGCTTTCGTCACACTGGGAGAAACGGAAGCGCATCAACTATTAGTGAAGAAAAAAGTTGGCTCGGGCTGGCTGAGATGGCGGGTAAAAGAAATCCTGACGCCAACAAAATGTGTTATATGTAAAAGAGTCGGACACGTGGAGAAAGAATCTACCCAGAGAAACGAGATTTTAAGATGCTATAACTGTGGAGGTTCTGACCATATAGCCAGAGCATGCAGCAACCAATCCAGATGCTACCTATGTAGCAAAGAAGGGCACAGGGCGGAATCTACAAACTGCCCAACCTACACACAGATGTTAAGAAGGATAAAAGGGCAGGAAGCTCACTTCAAGGATGAACAATAAAATAACAGTCCTACAAATTAACACGGACAGAACTAGGGACGCGCATGACCTAGCTCTAGTAACGGCCATGGAACATAAGGTCGATATAATAGTACTATGCAAACCAAACAAGAACCGTATTAGACAAGGGGGATGGTTCACGAACCAAAAACAAGATGTAGCCGTACTCATTAACAACAGCAGGGTAGTCGTTAGGGGTATGGAGGCAAAAGACGGATATGTAGTAATCAAACTGAACAACTTAAACCTAATATGTTGCTATTTCTCTCCAAACGATACAACATTGAACTTCTCCAAATATATCGAAAATATAGAAAATGATGTGCAAGGCAACAGAAATAGCATCATAATGGGGGATCTTAACGCAAAGTCTGTAACGTGGGGCGCAAGAAGAACGGACGATAGAGGCCACATAGTAATGGAGTTTTGTCTCAATATCCACCATCTTCTGAGTTTTTGATAGATTTACCCCTAAAGACGTGGAATTGGAGGAGGCTATGAACAAGATTGCGGATGAAATGGAAATGAATATGAAGGCAGAAGAATTGAGTAAAATAAAAAATGAAAATTATCGACTTTTGGATGAGACTGTGATACCGAAAACAAAATCTGGAAGCAAATTTTAACCGTTGGTGTAAAAGCATTTGAAGACCGTCTTCCAGCTATTAAAATTAGCAATCCTCAACTGACGGCTGCTACATCGTTTATAAAAAGTGAGTTTGAGGAATTTGTGAAGAAGATGCGTGATTATGCATACGTTATAACCGATGTGGATAAAGAAATTCCTATGTGTGAACTCAAAAATTACAGAGTGGTATTGTACAAGAACAAAATCCTTGGATTAATCCAAAATTTGAAGACTTCTATAATCCAAGTTATTTGAGTGTTGAAACTGTGCAAAATGTGATAAACGTGAGTGACTTAATAATTACGAATACTTCATTGACACTGTTGCACTCTATATATATTTATATATTGCTAAATGGCGGAGGTAAAGAAAAAGAATTTGAAAATACTGTCAGAAAGCTTATTGTTGAACGTTTTGAATCAAGTTCTATTTTGTAAAAAAATTTCTTTAAGTTACCTCATTCTATAAAGTATCATGTACGAAAGAGGGTAGCATACTATTGAGATTTTAATGATCATAATGCTCCATTTTTATTAGTGCAAATGGTTTTAATTTTAATAAGTAAATAAAACAAAATAGAAAAAAAAGTGCATTATGTACCCAAAAAGCAAAGTGTCATATAATTCATCATTCAGATGCTTAGAAATGTTGACGCGGTATGTTTTCTTTGCCTCTTTGAATATAACCTCATAAAAATGTCTTCAGGCGCGCGTCCTAATTCGCGTCCGCGTTTCGTTTCGTTTCGTTTAGCGCCCCCGTCCGGTTCCGCGCCGCCCCGCTACCCAGCACAGCAACGCGCCCCGTCGTCCGCCCCGACTCGTGCTGCCCACGGCCAAGGATGGTAGACGGATTGCTCAAGCTCACGAATCTGTCAGCCGGCGTCACGTGGTCCATAGACATGCTGTGACGTCAGAACTGGTCTTTAATCGCGTCAAATACATTGGTGTTATTATGAGCAAATACAAAATAATGCAAATAAAAGTGAATTATGACTATGTAACCGGTAACATTATACTTCGCCAAGCGCCCACCAGAATAGCGCTGCAATCGTCCAACTCCGTCCGAAGCGTACCGAAGTCACCCTCTACCCCGAGCAACCCTTAATAAAATGACAACCACTCACGCTCAAGAARCAGTTGCTTACTTGCATCAATCGGGCATCCTTGGGGTCCCAACTGGTCTCGTAGGCTATCTTCTGAATCACCAGGGCATCCGTGGGGTCCGAAATTGGTTAGAAGTCCGCGAATATTTACTTTCGGTTACCGCGTTCTATAATCGCGCTGATTTGAATCGAACTTAGTGTAATTTAATATTAAATAAGTTGTAATAGAGAGCCTAAATAAACAGTTTACAAAGCCCCTTATTACAAAGTGGCGCCCAACGTGGGGCTCGAATAAAAAACGCGTGTGTCAATTTGTGCTATAACCAAGTGCAAAATTCCGCTAACCAGAGCCCAAACACTCAACATGGCTATCACAGCCGAGGCAGTCCAAGAACTAATCCGGAACGTACAAATTCCGCCTCAAACGAAGCATTTCACACATTGCCCTGCCCGTTTCAATGGGACCAGATCAGCTGAAGCAGTTAACGACTTTATTGCCAGTACTGGCTTTTACAAAGAAACCGAGGACATCAAAGACGAAAATGCGCTGAGGGGTTTACCACTTCTTCTGGAGGGACCAGCCCACACCTGGTGGACAGGAGTAAAGAATACCGTCAACACGTGGGAAGAAGCCAAAGATCTTATAAGGAACGAATTCGCTCCTAGACCGCCGGTCTACAAAATTTATCAGAAAATATTTTCCGAACCACAGGACGTGGACACACCAACTGGTCTATTTGTGTTCGAGAAAAGAGCCTTACTAGCTCAAATCCACCCGCCCGACTCAGAGGCCCGCCAAATCGACTTCATTTACGGTCTTCTACGACACGAGATACGTGACCGAACAACGAGAAGTTCGATTACCAGCTTCTCACAATTATTACAAATAAGTCGAGAAATAGAAGAATCTATTAGAGAACGAAGTGATGACAACAAGAGCCAACTTTCCACCGCACAAAAGGGGAAAGAAAATCGGAAGACAGCAGGCAGATGCGAATTCTGTCGCGCTTTTGGACACAGCATCGCCGTATGTCGTAAAAAAGAAAAACAAGAGAAACTAAAACCTGGTAACAGCGCACAAACAGCAAATACAGTACAATGCTATGGATGCGGCAAACCAGGGGTAATTCGCCGAAATTGTGAAAACTGCAACCAAAAACCAGCGCCAGACACCGGATTTTGATTGTTTAATGCTAATGAAGGTACCCGACCAGCCTTAAATATTAGCATAAATGGCGCAGCAGGTACCGCATATTTGGATACTGGAGCACGTACAAGCCTTGCAAGTCCCGAATTGTTCAATATCCTCAAACAACAGGGTACGATCTTTCAAAACACTGAAATACTTTTTACACAAGCCGATGGAAATGCCCGGAGAACAACTGTACTCGCTGCCGACGTCCCAATTACGTTAAAAAATAAGAAGATAACTACAAACGTCTTCTACATTCCGACAGCTCCGAAAGTAAAAACCCTGCTAGGTATAGATTTTGCGAAAAAGGCTGGAATAACAGTTGATTTCAAAAACGAGCGTTGGTTCTACACTGGACGCCGCCACGAATCATATGGATTCGTATCAAAAGATACAATAACTGAGAAGCAACCCGCAATTCGAGAACCATCTCTCGACGTAATATTTGAACAACAGAAAAGTTCCACTCTGTTATCGCCCATAAATAGCCCTCCACGGAAAAAGACGCCCCAGATCTCAAGACTTCAGGCTCCGCCTAGCCCTAAAGGAAATAACAGACTCATCCCAGCCTCACCAACCCACCACACAGCTCACCTACTCAACCACTACGTGCCAGACAGTATAGAACTTTACTCGCGAAGCTGTTATCAAATGTATGATGCATTTCAAGCAGTGGAATGAATTCGAATGGGAAACTGACGAAGATGCCAATTTGTTCCCTACATATAATATGGCCGCATTTGACGCAATACATTTGAGGTCCCCGGATGAAGGCCATCACCTCCAGCCAAGCCAAATATCAGAAATTAATGATCTGTTAAGCCAACATGTGGCACTTTTCGAAGCACAAGGTCCACCTACCCCTTACGCGAAACATCATATTGACACCGGAAACAATCCCCCTATTGCCAGCGCTCCATACCGAGCTACTCCAACCAAGATAAAAATTCTTAAGGAGGAAATCAATGCTCTTTTAGACGCCGAAATTATAGAAGAATGCGAGAGCGCATGGGCAGCCCCGGTAGTGTTAGTGCCAAAACCGGACGGAAATACTAGACTATGTGTGGACTACAGGAAATTAAACGCCGTTACCAAGCCTGATATGTATCCTCTACCGAGATTAGAAGACCTCCTTCACTCCACAGGAAAGTCGATATACATATCCACTATGGACCTAAAAGCTGCTTACTAAGTGGAAGTGAACCGAAACGACAAAGACAAAACAGCCTTTATAACGCCATTTGGAATTTATCGATTTCGTCGACTACCATTCGGTCTGCGAAATGCCCCCGCGACCTTTCAAAGGCTCATTGGATGATTTTGCTTTCTCCGTCATATGAGAAGCACCTGCAGGATTTACAAGCATGTTTTCAAAGTATGGCACAATTTCAACTTCGGATGAACCGCGAAAAATGCCACTTCGCGTGCACCGAAGTCAAATATCTGGGCCACCTTATTACGCGTAAAGGTATTCAAACAGACCCTGGAAAAGTTTCGGCTATCTTAAACATGCCCAAACCAGACACATTGAAACATTTGTTAACTTTCCTCCAAACATGTAATTGGTATAGAAGATTTATTCCGAAATTTTCCGAAATTGCTCGTCCACTCACGTTACTCACTCGGAAAAATACTCCATGGGAATGGGGCACAGCACAGACAGAAGCATTCACAACGCTGAAAAACCTCTTAACCTCAGCCCCAATTCTAAAACAAGCCGAGCCCGAAAAACCTTACCGTCTACGCACAGACGCCAGCTCATACGCCATTGGAGCGGCTCTCCTTCAGGGGGAGGGACCCAAGGAACGTCCCATCGAGTTCGCCAGCCGATTACTCACGTCACCTGAACAAAATTACTCTACAACAGAACGTGAAGCGCTCGCTTTAGTATGGGCAGTTCAGAAATATCGAGGGTATATTGAAGAAGCCGAGACAATTGTTATCACCGACCACCAACCATTGAAGTGGTTGATGTCCATAAAAACACCCACTGGCAGAGTTGCCCGTTGGGCTCTTCAGCTCCAAGCTTATAACCTCACCATCGAATACACACCCGGAAAAGCAAACGTAGTAGCAGATACCCTTTCACGTCCTCCGGTGAGTGGAGACCGGACGAATTGTCCCATGTGTTTAGTAACGGTGGACGTACCGCGAAAAAGTGCTTCCGACTTACGAAAGGAGCAACTAACCGATCCCGAAGTTAAGAAAATCATCGACACGTTCGAAAACGGAAAACCCGAGGAAACTACTCAATGGACAGGCCGTGGATATTTATTATCCCAAGGAGTGTTATATAGATATTCGCCCGAAGATGATGTAGAAGAAGCTCAATTAGTAGTACCGGAACAACTACGGCCCCTAATCATGAAGGAATATCACGACGCCGCCACTGCCGGTCACTATGGAGCCGAACACACCGCCTACAAAATTAGGAAAAAGTTCTTCTGGCCTGGAATGTACACATATATCAAGAATTATGTCAAAGCTTGTCCAGTCTGCCAAAAATACAAAGCCTCCAACTTGAAACCTGCAGGCCTCCTCCAGACCCCAGTATTACAACAGCGCTTTGAAGTAATATCTGTCGACCTTTTCGGACCACTTCCCCGAGGACCACAGTAAGAAACATGGGTCTTTATCATAGAGGACTGTGCCTCACGATGGATTGAACTTTTCCCACTTGTCACTGCCACTGCCGATGCATGTGCTACAACTCTTCTAAATGAAATATGCCTTCGGTATGGTATACCTAGAAGAATAATTAGTGACAACGGAACCCAGTTTATAAGCTCCCTGATGCAACAATTGTGCTACTGTCTAGACATCGACCAGGCGTTCACCCCGATATATCACCCTTCGGCAAACATGGTTGAACGAAAAAACCGTGATATGAAGACACAACTTTCAATACTGCTCGACAATGAATATACAAACTGGCCAAATAAACTACCGGCTATTCGGTTTCCAATGAATTCAACCCGATGTCAAACAACCGGATATACCGCAGCATACCTTATGTTCGCTCGAGAACTGAGAACCCCCGAAGATCTCAAACACGATCTCCGTGAGATCGCCCAAAATGATAATTTTGTTCCAGATATCACTCCTCGGTTGGTTTCCCTAGCAAATACGTTGAGGGAAGTCAAAGACACCCAGGAAACACAGCAAGATACCCGGAAAAAATATGCAGACCAAAAACGCCGCCCCGCTCCCACATTCAAACCCGGAGACGAAGTTCTAGTGAATACCCACTCACTTAGCAAAGCCTCCCTTGGTCATACCTCTAAATTTGCTCCAAAACGTGATGGTCCCTATGTGATCCTCAATGCCAAGGGACCCTGTAGTTACGAAATAGCTGCCAAATCAAATCCCACGGTTCCTCTGGGAACATATCATACATCGGCCCTAAAACATTTTATCACTACCAACGATCAGGAGGTCACGCCTATACAACCCATTAGACGTCGAGGAAGACCCCGAAAGAAAAATTAGATCCAGAACCTAAGTCCGAGACGTCCTACAGGTTCTGAGGGGGAGAGTTGTAACCGGTAACATTATACTTCGCCAAGCGCCCACCAGAATAGCGCTGCAATCGTCCAACTCCGTCCGAAGCGTACCGAAGTCACCCTCTACCCCGAATAGTMCCGAGCAACCCTTAATAAAATGACAACCACCCACGCTCAAGAARCAGTTGCTTACTTGCATCAATCGGGCATCCTTGGGGTCCCAACTGGTCTCGTAGGCTATCTTCTGAATCACCAGGGCATCCGTGGGGTCCGAAATTGGTCAGAAGTCCGCGAATATTTACTTTCGGTTACCGCGTTCTATAATCGCGCTGATTTGAATCGAACTTAGTGTAATTTAATATTAAATAAGTTGTAATAGTGAGCCTAAATAAACAGTTTACAAAGCCCCTATTACAACTTTAATTTGTTAAAATCGCTTTTGAATTTATAATGAGAGTATTGTAGTTATAATTTGAGGTAATACAAAATAAAATTATCTGTTTATTCGTGTCCAAAAATTGAGTAAATCTGTTTTCTAATCGGGGTAATCAGACGCAATAATTCCAATAATACATTGTTCTCCATGTTAATGATATTGTATAAGACACTAAGAATAGGAACAATTTTTTTACTTTTTTGTCGACGGGTATTCTTTACGTTTAAAAATGCTCTAACAAAAATGATTTAATAAATAAATTGCCATTGAAATTTTTTGGTCATAAAGTCGTGAAAATATCAATAAGATTCCTAGGTATACATACAAAATAGAAACGGGTTTTATTTTTGACAATTATATGCAATAAATTTTGTTGATAAATAATAATACAAAATCTAATAATGGATAATAGGTAAAAAAATGTAGAACAAAATAATCCATTTTTATAATAATGTAATGACTACGGATACCTAAAGACTAAAGTATGTAGTTCTCCGTAGTAATGACTTTAAAGAAGAAAGAAGTGAGCAAAACGACTTTCAACACAATATAAATTTAATTTCTTCAAATAAAAACATTTGGTAGCTGCACTAAACTTGAATTTTGAAACCAGCGTAGGTACAACCAAAATTCAGTTAAATAATATCCCAAAAATTAAACAAAGATTTGTAAATAATATTTGCTTTCTATATTTGTCCACCTGACTAAGAGATTATAAAAACAATACAATAGTAAAAAAATAATTTTGTAATTTTGAATTATTGAAAAATAAAGAGATCACGTAAATTAAAAATCAATTAACAATTTTATAACATAGGTACATAATTGTTAGTAAATTACAAAGTGGTGCTAAACACCACTTACACCCCACGTTTATAATTTTAATACAAGCAATACAGAATTTCTGGGGATTACAAGATCAAAAATATGCTTGGGAAATTATACTGAAACACATTGTATCTGGTGTAATGTTAGCGATGCAAGTTTATAAAATATGTACCTACTTATACCGTGCGATCAAAAAAAAATAGAGTAGGCGGTGATTGAAGTCCTTCTGATGGCAATCCTAATTTTTGACATCAAATGTGAGCGGAAACTTTGACAAGTTTGCGTTTTAGTCGTTCTGAGTGAAATAATGTTCACTTTAGAGCAGAAAATTTTTCTTGCTGTACATACAAGAGGAAAACGGTGAATGGTCATTTTCACTTTCAGTTTGTGTGAAAAATTTCCAGCCCAGATTACCAGCCAATGTGTTAGGTAGAAATTAATCGACGCCTACTCTAATTTATTTTTTATTTGATCGCACGGTAATACATTCATTTCTGTTTTAGATCAGAATAGGCTATGGAAATTTGCCGACTGTAACTGTATGACAATAAAACAGTTTACTCTAGTCTAAAACAAAAATGAATGCATTATAACAATTTGTTTCTTAGATCACGTTGATAACCATTGTTTGTGAAATGGAGCAAATTGAGCTATGAATCGAGTTGAACTTATCAGCTCGTCTGCACATGTTGACCCATTCCTTTCTTATCGTTGATGAGACCATATTGTTGCCGATATACAGCATACCATCTACCAGGAATATAAAGACGATATATGTACTACCTATTTAAATTTATTGGAATTACTTTAAATATACTAAAATTTGCATTATTTCGTACTACAATTTTCTTTTGTACGATCTTAATATGCTCTAATATCATTAAAACACGAAGTACAGCTGATGTAAACAAACAATGTGGACCAGTTGTGACGTCACACAATGTGGTGGGGATGATGAAATACGGCTAACATTGCAGCATAGGACCTGAGCAATCCTCTATGTCTACCATCCTTGGCCCACGGCTACCTTTAGTAAAAATATCCACCACACTACTATTCACCTCTCTCATCAGATCATCCAAAATTATCAATGTCGATTTTACATAAAATGCGCTTGTCGCGTCCTTATTTTCTCATAATAATTTATAATTTGTATTTAGTTAATTTAAAGAGAGCGCTGACATTCGGCCCTAGTTTTGGTTGTTAAGAAAAACAAAAAGTTTGTTTATGTTGAAAAAGGTTTCGTTTATGTTTGTTTTTTTTTTGTGTGAATTATTCATTATTATTATTATTATAAAATTTGGGCATTGACCATTTTCCACGTGGCCAAGGAGGCTGATCATTAGGGATAGTGTTGCTATCAACTAATGATATGTGTCCAGTAATTGCACGTGCAGGCACGACATTTATTATTATTATTATTATTATTATAAATATAGTTGATACCAACAATATTTGAGACTCATTATAGAATAAGGCGATTACCACCACCCCCCCCCCCACGGTGGTTCATGGGGCTTGCGGTAGAGATGCCTTAAATAAATTTCTTAGACAGGTACGTTTCAAAGGTTCGTAGGAAGAAATGGTCCGTAACAGAAATTTGTTTTTGGGCTTTCATAAAAAAAATTAAATTAATTTTAATATTTAGCTATATTTTGAGAATGTTTCTTTACAAATGAACTTTAATATTAAATTAATATATAAATTGCCAAATTTATGCCTATACTATACTTCATTTCACGAACAGATATAGTAATAAAAACGCCCACTTGCACCCGCACTGTTTGAATAACGGCTTATTATTGGTCAAAATCTGTAAGTTCGTTTCACACCAAAACAGCGTGTCAAATTGATAAGTAATACCGCACATATTATTACAAATATCATGAAGCAAACAATTTTTTTTAATTAACAATCCGCCTCATATGTTTCCATGATGCTACGGTTGGCAGCACTTACGTCGTTCTATGCCACGCGTCGTTTTATGTTGGTTGCTGTTTTTTTACTTTATCCTTTGGCTGATCGTAAGTGAATTTATAAACAGTCTTTTTTAAGACTGCTTTGTTGTGAATATCTAATAGGTACGTACATAAGTTAATAAAAACTTCCGCAAGAGATTAAACAACAAACATTAATGTTGCAGCAATCATGGCAGAAAATAGAGCTCCCAGACCTTAAATGTGGAACTCACAGCAAGAGCAGCAGGTACTTACTACTTTTGTTTTTTTTTTTCTACAAATTGTTGCAAGTGTTTATAATGTTCTCCGGGAACATAATAGTCAGGAACTGCAGTCACCCAAAAAATACAGTCGAAGCAAGATTATATTGGATAATATAGATAATACACAAAGAGTGCAATTCGACATAAAGTCCATTGTTTTTTTTTTTTCGAAATGAGCCACTTGACTCACTTTTAGTTGCAGTTAATGCCGATGAGAATATACCCAACTTTAAAAGATCAACATTATGGAGGTTATTAAAAGAAGTTGGATTTCTGTATACTTACATAGGTATTTTTAAATATAAGGGGTTTATATTAAATAATTTGTAGCTGCATGGGAAGAAAAAGAAACAGCATCTTAAAGGAAAAAGATGAAATTGTAGCATGGAGGAAGAGATTTCTACGAGAAATTCGCAAGTTTAAAGAAGAAGGTCGTACGATATATTACCTAGACGAAACCTGGTTGAATGTTGAACACACAGTAAACCGAGTTTGGCTTGACACCACTATGAAAACAGCCAGGCAAGCTTTTATAAATGGCTTGTCGACTGGCTTAAAAAATCCCAGTGGAAAAAGAAAAAGATTAATTGTACTCCATATGGGATCAGAAGATAGATTTGTCAAAGGTGGTTTAAACATTTTTGAATAAAAAAAAACAGCAACTATAATCAGGAAATGACAGCAGACAAGTTTCTGGAATGGTTTGCAGATATATTGCCAATCCTTGGAGGAAAACGCTGTGATTGTCATGGATAATGCATCCTACCATAGCAGCAAGAAGAATATTGTTCCCACCACAAGTACAAGGAAAGCAGAAATTCAAGCTAGGTTACAAAAAATGGGCATACCCTTTGAATTTGACATGCTAAACGCAAAATTGTGGGCGCTAAATTAAATAAGCCATCATCGTCTATAAAGTTGACGAGATGGCAAAAAGTAAAAATAAAATAATTTTGAGGTTACCACCATACCATTGCGAGCTGAACCCGATGCAATTAATATGGGCACAGCTGAAGGGTGAAGTGGATCAAAATCATACAACATTTAAATTGAAGGATGTAGAGGTCTTGTTTCAGCAGGCCATAAATAATGTCACCCCAGAAAATTGGCGGAAAGCGGTACAACATGTTGTTGAAGTGGAAGAGGAAATGTGGCAGCTGGATGATTTAGTTGAACTTCAAATTGATCAATTGATAATCAATTTAAATGTCTCATCCTGCAGCAGTAGTGATGCCGAAAAGGAAAACAAACTCAGGCTTCACCGAGAGTTCTTCGAGTCAAGCCCCAGCTCCAGTGACAGGAAGTGCCCTGTAGTGTTGAGTGACAAAGTGACTGTAACAGTGCCTCAGAAAGGAATAACCGGAACAGAATCCGAAGGCAAGTCCCCTCACCTCCCCGCATCCACTTCTCCGTCTCCCCCCCTTAGTCCTCTAGTCCTAGGCTTAAAGAAACTTAGTCAGGGCTGCAGGGAGGCTTGAGAACACCGCTCCCACATTCATTCCCCCTCCCCGCACCTGCTTACGCTATACAAAGGTGGCCTGCCGGAATCGCTTACCCCGCCCCCGGACCGCTTGCATAACCTCTTACGCACTTTAATAACCGCCCGGACCGTAATTTATAATTAAATAAATAATTTATTTATTTAATCCGCATATCATTTCCCCTCGCTACCCCCCTGACATCGACCTCTGGAGGAACAGTCTTCACTGAGCCACCCGTAGGAGCCGCCACCAGGAGGTGCACCCCCTCACAAAACAGGGTGCTGGCGCCCGAAGTACACCGCTCCCGAGGAAGAAACGTCGCACTGTATAAAATAAGTCAAGATTATGTTGAACTTTTTTCCTCAATTCGTTCCAGGGGAGCTTTAATTAGCAGCATTAATTGGCAAGATGGGGAATTTTTTACATTCCTTAATAAGTAAAAAAATCAAGGCGGTTTAACGTATCCGTTAGAGGTTATTATTATTTGTAAAAAGACGGAACAATATATACGTCAGGCAGAAAGGGAGGAACACTTACATAAAGCCAGTTGTGTTACGCAAATTGTACATAGTGTGTTAAATGATTATACTGGCACCGATATTTTCACAACTCTTTGCATACATGATGTAGAAATGCAGGTTCAGCTTAGGTATTTTCTTATTAAAGCCATTTGCAATAAATATTTAAATATTAGGGTCCACTATATTGTTAAACGACGATCCGAAAAAAATGGACCCAGTCAGGAGCCATTTGACTAAAACCATTTTGTTGAGTGGACAATAAATTATGTTATTTTCTGTGAAAACTATTTTTTATCCCACATTATTTCTTCCTTCATCTCAGATTCTTTTATTTGTTTTCCATTTTTCATTTAAAAATTCATTGTTTTTGTTCTGTGTTTTGGAACCCCGTTTTTACGCTTATCTACGCCACTGATTCAGACATTTGGTGTCATTTGGGAACAGATGGCAAGCACATTACGAGTTCTCCCTCTTTCCTTGTCCAAGGTATTTATAAACTGCCTAAAGGCGATTTCAAGCGAGATACCGGTAGTAAATAGCATTTACCAATGGAGTTTAAGCGGATAGATTCGAATTTGGCGCACATGTCAAACAAAGGATATTCTGCCATAGTCATTGTTTATCTCATCATCTGCTTTGTGAATTGTGTTCACCAGTTGATTTGTTATATTCTGAGTATTCTCGACTATTTGCGATTAGTTGTATTATTCGCTGTGCATATGGAAGGACCACGTAAGTAACAATTCGATAATGTAAGCAATCATAACCTTAAAATACTTTCAGACATAGATATCGCTGTGTTGATCGATTTAATTCGGGAAGAACTACATATTTATGACAAAGCCAATCGGTTATTTAAAGATGACTTGGTGAAACAAAAAAGTTTTGATAAAATTGGAGACATCTTGCATATAACTGGTAAAATGTTATGAAGTTAATTAGTAAAAAATATATAAAGTACTGTTATTATTGTTAGGCGAACAATGCCGGAAATTATGGAAGAATTTAAGAGACCGGTATATTAGAGAGAAAAGAAAGGTAATTACGCACTCCGGTCAAGAATGTGAAAGTGACTATGCGTGGCCATACATGAAAAATATGGGGTTTTTGGCCCCCCATATAAAACCTTGAAACACGTACACTGCTACTGCTCCTAAAAGATTGTCATGTTCAGACTCAGTAGCATCAACAAGTATGTATTAGCAATATTTAATACACACAGTTTTATGAATTGATTGTTATAGGTACATCAAACACAGAAAATACTCAGGATGGCTTTTTGAACGAAATAAATAATGATCTATCACCAACAGATCCGCTGTAAGTTAATAATAAAGGTGTGCCAGCACTAAAATAACTAAAATAATGTTGTAGAATCTACACTGAAAATTTCTTCTTAGAAGAAAAGAGTAAGACGCACCCCTGTGCAGCTCACACAATAGACTGCAGGACACCCATCTCTGTACACTGCACCACTGCCTTGACGACTCCCGCATCACGGGGATCATCCAAACAGAATAAAAATATGGTGACCAATGATCTAGTGCAGGTTGCTCGAGACATTGTGTCTAAAATTCAACCTGATCAGGGTTCACAAAAACTGAACACAGAGAGTGCTTTTGGGCAGTATGTTGCCGAAACGTTACAAGAACTGAACGCGGAACAACGCTCAGCAATTGTGCTGTTGCTGGAAGACTTATAAACACTATATCGTTTTATATGTATTTATAATTTCGTAATTACAAAGGTACACTTTTTTTTTAATATTTTTATAAAGGCTGTATTATTTATCTTCTCAATGCCCTTTCATTTTGCCATGGAAGAGCCCCCACATTTGAGGAAAAATATTCGCAAACCAGGTCTCGAATGTGGTAACATAATCTAGTAGCAGATGGCAGAGGTTTAATTTCAGATCTCCATTGTCTTCGTCATCTACATCAACATATTCAGAAGGACAGTAAATGTTACAACATCCTTGTTGTAGACAAAAATTATGTAACACAACCAATGCTTTAACCCCAATCAATCCCAAATATTCCTGGTTACGACTATAATAATATTTTTTTATATCACTAAAATGGGTTTACGAAAGAAAAGGATTAAGAATTACTTTGTTTAGCATTTGGGACCCGCTCCTCGCTGACGAGACGAGACACATACATTCAAACAAATGCTAATACTCTTATTTTATTCTAGAAAGATGTTCTATTACTCATGTCTCATCTTTACAAATATTTTGACTTTATCGCAAAATATTTTTTGCCCCAAAGTGTAATTTTCACCTCCCCACGTGAGGTACTTCCATTTATCAGTAGGCATATAAAGAATGTAGAAGCAACAAAATTTTTACCTGGTTTTCCCTCCCACCACTATTACCATTTCATTTCCAAACAGATTTTTGGCAAGACAACTAGTCACAGTGAAATAATACTTGTGAATCAAAAATGACTGGTTAGTTAATATTAAACTATTTTATTTTATTTTTCATTTATTTAATAGAAGAAAACTACGTCATCCTATACACAAGGGGCGAACGGAGATTGTCATTTCGTAGATTTACTACGTATCGTGATCTCCAATACGAAGATTTATTCTGTAAATGGTTGCGAGGCTGGAGGAGAAAATCTGGTGCAAACATATGCACATACATAATGTAATTTTAAGATATATAAGATATAACACCCCAATCTAGCACAGACGACATATAGGGTGCCCAAGGCGGTACCACTTGAGTAAGCAAAAGGTGCCGTATTACTATTTTTAAGAAGAGCGTGGTTCCCCGAATCAGATGACAAGGATGAGATAGAGAACGAAAGCGGAATTGAGGATGACCGGGATTAATTTACATATGCATTAATAATAAATTTATAAAAGTAAATATATGTTTTTCATTGTGACTACATTTTATTGTTTTCATTAAATTGATATCAACAAATGCTCTCATTTAATTGTAAAAAGTTTTATAGACATCTTCATAATCAAGCTTTAGAAAGTGTAGCGGTCGTCATTAAAAAACCGAAAAAAAAACTTTAAAATCTCTCGAAAGTACAGTGAGTACCTAATTAAAGCGAAAGTGCTGGTCATTAACATGTCATTAAACTGAAAGCGCTGGTGATTAAGGGGTAATTAAAAAGTCATTAAAAGTCACTAATTACACTCATCTACTACTCGTTCATTTTGGCGAACAGAGTAATGCAAATGATTCAGCTGAGCCACATAAACTCACTTTTACTCCAAATAACATATTCTTCAAGAAAAATACCAAGAATTTGTTGATAGGCATCCTCCAGCCATTGACAATGTTACCAAATGCGAAATCAAAATTCGATTAGATTTAATCAAAATTCGATTAGATTTAATCAAACCATTGTACGGAAAATTCAAATCATTAGTCTGTGAGTTACAAACACTGAACTCAAACGTTTCTGGAGATGATCAAAAAGATTTCTTTAAGGTATATATCAATTCACTTGCTAAAGCAGAACTTGCTCTATCAACAAATGAAAGGGATTCGGAAAAGAGGGATCAAATTATTCCTCAAAACCCGCATTCACCCACTTCAACTCTCAAAAAGGTTAAATTTCCGCCTATATCTTTACCAACATTTCAAGGTAATTATTCAGAATGAACTTCTTTTAAAGATAGGTTTTTTGTCTTTGGTTGACAGTAACCACGAATATACAAAAGTTGATAAATCATCATTTAAAAAACTGCTTAAAAGACAAAGCTTTAATTGTAGTTGACAATATTCAGATTACAGAGACCAATTATGATATCAATTGTTGGTTGACAGATTTGAGGGTAAAGCATTGATAGTTAACAGCCACATTCGTAATTTAGGATTATTCCGATCATGATCAAGGATTCCTCTTCTGCTTTGAGACAAATTCACGAAACTTTAAATAGCAACTTTCGCACGCTTATCAATTCCAGTAGAACCATGGGATGCAATCATTAATTTAATTATTTACGACAGGTTTGATCAAAATACAAAGAAAAATTACGATGAAACAAAATTTGAGTCAGAAATTCCATCTTTTAAAGAGTTAAATAGTTTTTTATTGCACCGTTGTAAGTTGTTGTAAATCAGCTCCAATAATTGTAAGTATTTGTCGTAAATAAAAATTTTAGTCATAACGAAATTAAAATATTTAGCACAAGAGTGTAGAGCTTTCTGGAAATAGATGAAGAAATTAGGAAAGCTTTGTTGTATATTGGTACTACTGAAAATGAACAAAAAATGGATACCGGAAAAATGTGGTGCGAGGAAAATGTATTATTATTAATTGATTGTGTAGCAAATTTTGATAAAGAGTTTGCTAATTCTGTGAAAAAACAAGTGTGGCAGAAAGTGAGCATGTTCTGCCAAGCAAAAAGTTCCAAACTTGATGCCGTAGCATGCGAGTCAAAATGGAAAGGTTTAGTGAAAACATACAAGCCCATAATAGTATATTATGATACGAGTTTTATAAGAAGCTCGCTGCGCTCGTCGTGTCCTAAACACGTGCGTGCGACAAAATGCCTTATAAACGAGATATCATACAGTATTTTTCCTACTGTGCACTTTTTTAAACAAAAAAATAATCATTTTGTAATGTAGGGAATTTTGCGGCAGTTGGCGACATTGCGTGGTGGCTAGGAGGCTATGAAATAAATTAATTTGATTTTATTCGTAAAAATGAATTTCGAAGGTGTCGAAGACGTTTTGCAATGTACGGCGTTAGAAATACCGACCTTGACGGCAAATACGATGAACGCCAATATTGTTCAGTAAGTTGACGGCAAAACCTACCTAACCACAAAAGTCTAAAAGTACCTTTTATTTTACTTTGTCCTATGATCTAAAGGTATGCGTAAGCACCACTATAATCATGTTCATTCGGAATATGATTTGCGATGATTAGTTAAACCAAACACAGCAAAAATTTCGTATCTGAATAATTTCATTTGCGTTAGACCGATTAACAGTGACAGTTTGATGGAAAAACGGTTAGGTCGACAACATTATAAAACTAAATTTCCCTCCTTTTAGTATAATTTTTATAGCACTGTTTTTGTTCATTACGAAACCCAAAACAGTTTCGTAATGGACCTTAGTACGAACGCAAAGTAGAAAAAAAATAATAATAACACAACTGGCCAAAAACGCCTTTATGGGCGTTTTTATGATGAGACACTTCTTATCACAATAAGATAAGATTATGTATATGAAGCCGGAAAGGAGTAAGCTTCATGCTCAACTCGCAGTGATAAGTTATCAAATAAATAAAAACAAAATATTCAGCTTTGAAATTGTACGTTATCGTATATGTCGGTAATATGTTAATATTCTTTTTACATTCTATATTTTACAAATTCCTCTGATGCTAGCTATTATTGCACCACAAGAAAATATAAACCCAGAACAAGAAAATATAAATGAAAGTTCTTTTTCTAAAAAAAGGAGACAACGCTTCAATAAAATGGAGCGAAGGCATAAAGAAAAGATGCAAAGATTGGATAAATTTAATAAAACTTTTGAGAAAATGGTGGAAAAATTGAATTAATCAAATTATTTGTTTTACATAGAGAATTAATTATATTACCAACAATTGTTAATTTTTTCGTTTTATAGACATTATTTTACCTTAATT
>NW_025400983.1:15804815-15808449 GCF_015345945.1 Tribolium madens | reverse complement strand
GAATTTAATTTCATTATTAATTTATATTATATATATATATATATTTACATAAAAATAAAAGTTTTTTTATATACACACGTAAAATATAATATTATACAGAAAAACACGTATTAATTAATAATGCATTTACTCTCTCTTGCTCTTCCAAAATATCCATTCTACGCCTGGTTATTGATTTCTCCTGCAACTCCTGCTTCAACATCCATTATATCATTTGGAGGATCTTTTAGAATACAATGCATACCGCTACTTTAGGCTGGGCCATCTGTTAGTTTCTTTTTAAGATTGTTATTAAAACTACACTGTAGAATATTCTGAATGATTGTTGCTATGTTCAATAGAGTACACCCTCCGATCTACGTTATAATGTATAATCAATCATTAATCATATAAGATCCAACTTCTCCAGCATACAATAAAACTAACTGTTTTCATTAGGCCAACGAATAATATGATATGACTAATTAAGCTGTATTAATATATTTAAAGTTCTATACAAGACATCTCAGCAGGTCGACTTTGTAATGCCAAACCTGTCAGCAACTGATCAAATGAAATGATTCTAAATTTCCAAGGCACCAAATTGTGATCAAAAGTTCTTTTTCGGTACTAATTTTTGGGTGACCAACTTGTCTAATATTTACATTATTGTGTCTCTGTATAAAGCAGTGGCGAGCCGTGCGGGGCAGTAGGGTAAGCTCTGCTGCCCAACCAATATTTTAAAAAAATCTGTAGATATAATTTAAAGCATATTTTTTTATAAAAAAATATTTAATTTTATAAATTTATTCGAGATACGAAATGGTTATATTGGTATATGGAATTTCTCTGGGAAGTGTATCCGTTACCATTTACAAAATTACGAATAAAGAGTTTCGAAGCAGACATCACCTGCTTGAAGTGCAATAAGAAATATTAAATAAAATATTAGGTATGTTACTTTAAGATTAAGTAGAAAAATATTTTATTTGAAAAAAAATTAGAAAAATATATTTATATGAAAAAAAAATAGAAGAAAAATATTTTATTTGGAAAAAATTACCTACAATAAAAATATATTTATTTCTATAGTATGTATGTATTTTTTGTTATTGATTGTTGATTAAATAACACCCAAAAAAGATTAATATCCAAACGGTATTGTATTAAAATTTTCGAGAATAACTCTGTTTCCACTTAAAAACGTCTTTTAGAATTAAAATAATTTTTTGTTTCTTGACATTTTTTTTATTTTTTTACATAACTTTTGTTGGTTTGCCATGTAATAAAGATTTGTTTTCGGTCTAATTTGACTTGAAGGCAATTTATGTCTGTGGCGACAGGCGAGACTGCGCTGTGTATCCAAGCGCTAGGTCGGCAGACAGCATTGTAAGAAAGAAATAGCATCATTATCTTATGAAGTGAACAAAGACACGCAACTCTGCGCGTTTATCGAGACCCAGCAATGCTTGGTCCGGCAGACAGCATCATATCACCGCATAAAACGGATTTCTGGATTTAATTATTTTACGTTTTGTTTAAGCGACTATTTATAGTTTTGTTTTTTTATTTAGTATTAATATTTATTTAGTTTTATTTGGCACCATATTAGGTACTTACAATGAATTTACATAATCATAATTTACTTTTAAATATTTTTTTTTATCAAAGTTATAAAGACGGCGTTTACCATCGTCCGATTCCGAGAATTAATTTTGAAATGTGCATTGTAGGATTGTAGCAATAACTATAACTGTAGTTCTATAATGAAACCTAAAAAACCATCCGGATTTTTTACGGAGTTTTGTTGTTCAAAGGATTGTTGCAAGAGTCGTTATAAAGTCCTAAGTAAGCAATTTTAATGAGATATAAACATTTGACAGGATTAATTAAACACATTTGTTAATTGTGTTTATAATTATTGTAAATCTGAAATCATTGAAGAATTACGCAAAAGAAGCAAATAAAATAAATAACCCAAACAATCGGTGAATCATTGGTGTGCTGTCTGCCGAGCCTCCGAATACAACCTTCGGAAAGGGCTCGATAACGATCGGATGTCCGGTGACGAACTTGATATCAGAAAATCAGTTAACTCAGTTTCAATTAGGTGTTGTTAGGTAGCAGGTTCCAGGTTCGTTTCGTGAGGAAGGTAATTTATTTCCATTATGGACACAATTCAGGAAGTGATTACTCAAAAAGTGGATGTGGTCGAAGTATTTTGAAAAAAAGTTTTTCTAAATTTTCATATGAAGAGAAAGTTTTTATTAAAAATTTGCCTCGCCCTTCTCCCAGAATGCAAAATTTAGTACAAGGTAGTTCAAAGGGTAGTTCGAATAGAGGATTCTCTGTATCGTGGTTTGAAAAATGCGACTGGTTGACAGGGAGTGAAATTAAAAATAAACTATTTTGTTGGAAATGTTTACTTTTTGCTGAGGGTGATAAGAAAAGTCCATGGGCCTCGTCCAGTTATTACAATTTAAAAGAATTACATCGAGCTATTAAAAAGCATGAAATATCTAAAGAACATACTTACTCTGCATTAAAATTTAAATTATTTGGTAAACGTAACATTCAAAATAGTTTAGATTCTGCTCATGTCCAAGAAATAAAACGGTATAATGAAACTGTAAAAGAAAACAGGGAAAATATCAAACGCTTAATTAATATGACAATTTATTTGTGTATTCAGGAATTGCCATTTAGAGGTCGCAATGAGAGTCAAGATTCTATAAATCAAGGCAATTTTAAAGAATTGGCTAAGTTACTTAGTAAATATGATGCAAAATTTAAATGTTTTTTAGATGAATCATCAGTTTTCAGTGGTCTATGAAAAACTATTCAAAACGATTTAGTAGAATGTTTAGCTCACTTCATCCTATGTAAAATTAAAACAGAATTAAAAGACACCGAATGTTTTTCGTGGCAAGTGGACGAAACTACAGATATATCTAATTTTGCTCAGTTGTCGATAATCTTACGATATGTCACTAACGGAAAAGTTGTCGAAAGATTTTTTGGTTTTTTTGATGTTAGTGGAGGACGGAAGGCTGATGATCTTTTTCTGTTATTAAGCACTACGTTTCAGAATTTTAATGTTGCTAAAAAATTTGTAGGTCAAACATATGATGGTGTATCAGTAATGTCAGGAGATTTAAACGGACTACAATCTGAAATAAAAGCAATAGCTTCACAAGCAATGTTTATACACTGTTACGCTCACAAACTCAATTTAATATTGCAAGATACAACATGCAAAATTAAAAAATATAGAATTTTTTTTGGGCTTTTATCTGGCTTTTCTCCATTTTTTACTAAATCAACAAAAGGACAAGTATTTTGGACAAAATTTGTGGTAAAAGACTCCCTAGTAACTATAACACTCGATGGAATTTTAAATTACGTGTTCAAACGAACAATTTTCATTTTTTTATAAAATTTAACATTTCGACAAGTTTGTCGCAATAGTGCACCGACCCGAGCAGACACTTCCGCGCGGTCAGCAACGATCAGCGAAATGTCTTAATTGGGTCATTATGCCAGCGACAAACAAACAATCATCAATATAGTTTTATAAAATAAATTGGTAATTCATCATTAAGGTAGCCAATGTTTTAGATTTACTGTTTTAGTTTAAGTTAGAAATTGTATATAA
>NW_025400983.1:15801926-15804715 GCF_015345945.1 Tribolium madens | reverse complement strand
TAAACTTCTATGGTTACTAGCTAAAGCCTATTGAGATTGGCGCTAACACACCTTTAGGATTACCCTCTAATACCCATTGACGGAGTTGACTCCCATTTTGATAAACCCAAGTCTCATCCAAAAAAATAAATTTCATGTCAGGGTCTTTTAACAGTTGTTGATATTTTAAGCAAAAACGAATTCTCTAATWTATAATCTCTTGCCTCTCAATGAGTATCTTTTTCTGTTTTCTTTTTTAAATGAGTGACCTAATGATTTTAAAATTCTGTATATGTTGTGGAACTACTATTAAAGTCAAGACGTTCTCTTCGTAAATTATTGAAACTGTTATATGTTCGTTTTTTTAATTTTTGTAAAAATGAAGTCATTCAAAGACTCTTTAAAGAGTTTAAAGTAATAACTCCAATTGTTGTGACCACCGCCTCCTTAATGAAATGTATCAATATCCCGCCTGGGCATTTCGTAAAAAATGCATTGGAGCAGAGATTCCGATTTTTTCTTAGTTACGGGGGTTACTAAGGAAAAACTGAATGATTTTGAATTATTAACGAAAAATAACGCAATTTATAAAAGCTGAGAAGGAATGATACAACAAAACTAGATACGCCAGGGAGAATTGATATTACGAGATTGAACCCTTTAAGCTAAAAAACTGGATATGTCAAAAAAATTCCTCAGATTAAAGCGCCAACGGGAATCAGTTGAACTCAAAAAATGATTATTTCTATCGAGACGGCGATGGTTGTGACGATTSTTAGATTGACCAGTTTTCTTGCCCGGTTCAAATAACATTCCAAACTTCTTCTGTGATAGTATTTTTGTACAGATCGARTACTGATCTACAATATTTAATTTTATAATTACAACAAGTAAAAAGTATTATATCTGCCTGAAAAACAAGAGCGATCCGTGTAATGCTCGCAGCAATATTGTTCGAATCTTTTAAAAATTCATCGTAGCAACGCCAGACAGCTTCAGATTCACGTGCAGATTCACGTAAATCTGCCATTTACAGCAATAATGTTTCTATGGTGCATTTAAGCTTWCCTCTTACGTTGCCGTTAATATAAGCTTTTCTATAAAATAAGTACGTCGTCAATAACAACGTATTTTAAAAGTTCATAACTAATGCTCGGATTATATGCAAAATGCATATTTGTTATTAAGAGGTACATCAACAAAATTGTAAGTTTTCTATGCATATCTAATGTTTTTTTGATTAAAATAAGCCAAATAAAAAATGCATATTTTGGCAACTTCGTGCATATTTTAGGAAACATTGCATATTTGTGCATACTTTCTTCAAATCACAAATTTTCGATTAAAAATTTCAGTTCAAGTTAAAAATTGGACAGTTTTAGAAAAATATTTCGATTACAAAATATGTTAAAGACAAAACAACCGATAAATCGTATGCCCGACTCAAAGAATTAGTATCTTGCTGAGTATTTCCTTTTTAAATTTGTTTTATACAGGATGGATATAAATTATGGAATCAAGCGATTTTTATTTAAATCATTTGTCTCCAGAAAATAATTAATATAAATTAAAGTMATATAAAAAATGTGATCGTATTTTGAAAATGAAGTTTTGTTCTGTATTTGAGTTATGCAATTTTTTTGTTAATATTGCAATTTAGTAATTTTTTTTAATTTAGTATAAAATAGATACCTAGTTGTAATCTTTAGATTATTGAGAAAAATCTGATGTGAAGATCACACGACTTTCCTTATCCCACTGGAAAACATCTTTATGTCAATAATCAGAGACAATAATTTAGTGTTGGAAATCCGAGTAGCAAACCTAACGTTTGCTTCAATGCCACCTGTCGAATCACACAACTCAAAAAAAAAAAATTCAAAAAATTTTATTCTTGATAAAACACCACATTTTTATAGTATTTACTTTATCATTCATCAATTAGTTTTTCCAAAAAAATAAATAGTTTAAGCAAAGAACGTTTGCTTTCATACTTTTTATTCATCTGGTATGGCTATTATCTTTCAGAATGGATAAATACTTGCCTGCAGATGAATTTTAGCGAAATTGTTAGTGATCTGATCTGAAAAGTACAGATTTCTTAGAAAGGCTTAATTACAAGGTTGTTAAAATGGTTTATCTGAGGCAAAACCACTTTATTTATTCTCTTTCGTTTATAGTATGCAGCTCAAGAAAATACAAAGTTTAGTGTACTCGAGGATAAAAATTTATCCCAACTTAGATTTTTTATTGTTAAAAGTTTTGCATATCGCTGCGTATTTGGCATATATTGGAGCATATTTCTTAATATATAGTGCATATTTATGCGCATATTTTACAAATTTTTCGTGCATATAATACGGGCCTTATTCATAACATACTCTTTTCTTGGAATTTTGTCAGTTTTGACATACTTCTTTATAATAATTTATTTTTTTACATAAATACATGTGAAATTATTTGGTTTATTTTTCATTAATTAATGATATGAATTTGCGAATAATAAGCTAACCTGGATCCGAAAACGGGACGTCTTTCGAAGGCCCCAATCGATGACGATGGCTACAGCTGATCGCAGCGGTTGCGCAGTGGGCTCGTGACTTCAATCTGCCTTACTCTGGTCATCACTCATCTARTGTGCTTTTACATTTCAAATTTTGGCGCCATCTATCTTTGGTAAGGACGTTTTCTTGAACAAACTCACATTATTTAACCATTCCTGAATTTTCGCCTGTAAAAACGGAACGTCTCTGTATACTAACGGAATAACTGCTTAAACTATTTATTTTTTCAAAAAACTAATTTTAGAA
>NW_025400983.1:15795708-15799451 GCF_015345945.1 Tribolium madens | reverse complement strand
AACATGAATGGACTAAATGTCCAGCACGACAACATTAGACAAAAACGTTTTGGAGTCAAAGATATCCAAGTTTTTTTTACCAACTGGTGGGTAAAATTTTATCACTTGAAAACTGGCTTGTTTTAATTTTGTTCGTAAGTATCCTTCACGCATTGGCTCTAAATATGAGGTGAAGACGATAAAATTTTGCTTTCATCAATTTTATCGATTGAAATTTTTTACTCATTGTTGAATGACGAGATGCTATTGGCCGAAATGTAAATGAATGAAATAGTCTATAAAAATTTTGAAGTTATGAGGATTTAAATTTTGCACTTTGACTCTATTTATTTCTGTTGAGGAAAGAGGAAACAAGGAAGCTATATCCTAATTTGTAACTCTGTTCAATGTTATTTGTGGCTTTTATTGGCAAAATTTTTGTACCTTTACTAAATAATTGTAAAAAAACATATACAAGATCATCAGTATCATTAAATAGACATAAAAAAATGTTAAATGTCAAAAAATAAATGTCAAAATTTTTTGACAGAATTTTTTAAACATTTTTTTCATGTTCCTGGTATCTTACCTTTCTCTGGGTCGCGAGTTCTGGCGTATCCTGTATATACAGGATGTTTAAAAAATGCCGCACTAAAACTATGGTTCTAACACACCGAGTTTTTTTTTCTTATTGTTTATAACGTAACTATAGAATTTTTTTCACAGTAAAATAATGACTGAAAGAAGATTCCGAAACTTTCAGTTACTTTTATTTTTTAATAATTGTAGATTATTTTTCGTCGTGGTTTGAAAAAAAAAGTATATGTTATGCGGTGCTAAAGTTACTTCATGTAGCGCAGCTGGAAGTAGCTGCCTCGCGAGCTTGACAGATAAACTTCAGCCTTGCTACATAAAACTTCACTTTAGCTCCTCATAACATAATATACTATTTTTCCAACACTAATATCTTAGGTATACTGTTTCTTTTTTAAAGACAACACAAGTTTTATAATTAAAAAATCTCGATCTAACAAATTCTCGCTTCCTAACTGTCGCTCGAATTTAAACAATGACATCGATTTTTAAACTATAAAACTTTTGTTGTTTTAATAGCTGTAAATCGAACTAAAAAATGTGATGACACTTTTCAAACTAGTTAATTTATACATACTTGGATTCCTGATTTAATTTTCAAATTCCAAAAACAGGGTGTGCTTAGGAAATTGTATTTTGGGTTGCATTTTTACTTGGTCAGGCTCTTCACCTTACACGAATATAGTCGTCACCAGGAATATTTGAGATTGACGTATGCAAAGCTTTATTGAGGATTAAGCAGCCTTGCGGTCGGCCGTAATAATTTTTCACTGCTGGTGGTACTACCCTGAAGATTTACAAAAGAGCCGTATTCAGGAATTTTCGTGGTAGGCTTTTAATTTATTACAGGGAAACATTTGGGAATTTATATATTAATTTAATATTAAAGTTATAATGCAGATTTGTAAAGAAACAATCTCAAAATATAGCTGAATATTAATATTACTTTAATTTTATTTTGACGAAAGCCCAAAAACAAATTTCTGTTACGGACCATCTCTTCCTACAAATCTTTGAAACGTGCCTGTCCTAAGAAATGCAAATTTGTTTATGGCATTTCTACCGCAAGCCCCATGAACCACCGTGGGGGGTAATCGTCTTATTTTATAATGAGTCTCAAACATTGTTGGTACCAATTATAACCCTGTATGCGTGATTAAGAAATTATGGTCTATAGAAATGTTCAAAGACTGACCGTGCCGTTTTATTGCCATCTACTGGATATTAAGGTTCAAAAAAATTAACATGTCGGTTTTTTCGTTATTGTTAAACTTTTAGTAAATCTCACTAAATTCACCAAGGTTTGACTTTCTATAAATTAAAGTTGAAATGCGGTCTGGTCACTATATTTATTAAAACCAAATAATTTAAAATACAGATTATCTTNAGAGTACGTAATACAGAAGACGAAATACAGAATACAAAACATGAATGGACTAAATGTCCAGCACGACAACATTAGACAAAAACGTTTTGGAGTCAAAGATATCCAAGTTTTTTTTACCAACTGGTGGGTAAAGGTGTTGTTTAGTGGCAGTCATAGTAAAATGTAAGTGCCAACACGGAGCACAACAGGGAAGCTTAATGTTGAGATAGGAATTCAGAACTATTAATCTTATCATTAGAGTTCGGATTTTTATGCAGTAAAATTATTGAAAATATGCGCTTATACAGGGGGTATGCCAGAACTCGCGCCCCAGAGAAAAATGCCATATAAAGGAAGATACAAGGAACATGGAAAAAATGTTAAAATTTTTTTATCTGTAGTAATATTATAAGTGGTAAAATTTTGTCGGCAAAATTTTCAGATTGTACGAGACTTTGTTGCATAGCAATTTATCGAGTGACATTGTTAGAAAAACCTCGAGTCGCAGACGAGAGGTTTTTGAACAATGTCACGAGCAAAATTGGCAACAAAAACTCGAGTAAATTAATCGAAAAATTTTGCCAGACCAAATTTTACCACGAATGGTATTCGGAGGACTATTTCATGAATAAAACTACACATTCAAGTCTACAGCTCAAGATGAGGTACCTCGTAAGCTCTCTAAACGCCTAGTCTTGTAAAATTTCTGCTAGACGATTTATTGTATTGTATCGGCAGTCAGTTCATAATTTCTTTCTTCGTAGAACCGAGAGAATTGCTTCCATATATCGAGCGATCAAGATAATTTGTAATTGAGTTATCTTAGCATCCGACAACGTTTGTCTGTTTTTAAACTAACTTCACGGGAAACGTCAAATAAAATGACAAGTCGTAAAGTAAAACGGCAAAATAGGCTGGAATTAGTCGCCGAGGTATAATAATACGAGTAGGACCGTTCTTTTTTGAAGGTAAATTATACATTTAGTTATTATAATCATCACTTTTTTGAGCATGCCATTTTTCCTTTTGACTTGTCATTTTACTTGATATTTTACAGACATACGTTTTCGAATCCAAGGATGACTCGATTACAAATTATCTTGATCGCTCGATACAAGCCTTCGTCTTGATCGTGTTTTGGGGAACACTTAATGAACTTGCAAGTGTAATGTCAGGAATTGATACATTTCCAAATCGCGTGTTTTCATTCATTTTTCAAATTAAATGAAATAACAGTCAAAATATTTAAAACGACAGAAGTTGTTTAGACTGTTACCATGGGGTAAAATTTTATCACTTGAAAACTGGCTTGGTTTCGATTTTGTTCGTAAATATCCTTCACGCATTGGCTCTAAATATGAAGTGAAGACGATAAAATTTTGCTTTCATCAATTTTATCAATTGAAATTTTTTACTCATTGTTGAATGACGAGATGCTATTGGCCGAAATGTAAATAAATGAAATAGTCTATAAAAATTTTGAAGTTATGAGGATTTAAATTTTGTACTTTGACTCTGTTGAGGAAAGAGGAAACAAGGAAGCTATATCCTAAATTGTAACTCTGTTCAATGTTATTTGTGGCTTTTATTGACAAAATTTTTGTACTTTTACTAAATAATTGTAAAAAACATATACAAGATCATCAGTATCATCAAATAGACATAAAAAAATGTTAAATGTCAAAAAATAAATGTCAAAATTTTTTGACAGATAGAATTTTTTAAACATTTTTTCTATGTTCCTGGTATCTTACCTTACTTAAAATTTTTCTTTGGGGCGCGAGTTCTGGCGCACCCTGTATGT
>NW_025400983.1:15791979-15795608 GCF_015345945.1 Tribolium madens | reverse complement strand
TCCTCTCATTTTACCATTCACACCCCAATATTTTTCAATTCATCAAAGTTTTAACAGATTTTCAAAGTGATACCTACATTAGGTATCATTAGAACTGCACAGCAAAATGAAAATAAAAATTACTCTTCAAAAACTTTGCAGAATAAAAATTTTTTGAATGAGAAGTTAGACCAATTAATAGTTGGAAATCATTTTAAAATATAGACATAAATATATGTATGTGTACGCATTTTTTGTCTATTTGAAGAAAACGTAAAGTAATAGGAGTAGTAAAATATCAGTTTGATATTTTTCCTCTCTTGAGGGAGTTTCCAATTTCAAAGTATACAGGTAGTTTTTATTATTTTTATTCTTGTTGTGGCCACCTGAATTGATAAGCTTCGGCTACCTGTGCTAATCCCCTTCGGACTCTATACGACCATCTCTGGGACTCTACTCGGACATCATTATGATGGATTACAAATTTTGGGACTCTACTCGGACTCTCCGAGTAACAGGACAATAAAATACGGTTCAAATTTGTCGCGACGTTTCGACAATTTTGTGTCTTCTTCAGACGAGAAATTTTTGTTGTTTGGTTGTCGTGCAAAGCATGGCAGTCAAGGAAATATTTGTATCTTCCAAAAACACGTTTAATTGTTTGCTTGTTTAAACTCGTGATTTTTGTTTCAAAAAAACAAAGTTTTTTGATTTCTGCTTATTTCAAAACAAGTTTTAATTCGCAAGGTTGCTTTAACCATTGAATATTACACCCACGATGTTGATGACTTCATGTCTTGTCCCAAATTACTGAAATAGGCCAATGAAGCATTCTCGTAGTAAGTTCTCTTGCACGTTTCATTCTGATTAAAAGGGGTTGTATCTTACTCGGTCAAAAATTGCGTCTTTGTGTAGTTCTGTAGAAACAGTTGGAAGTGGCATTTTTTTGTAACCGGAGTTGAAATACTTCAAGTCCTAGCAGTTGAAATGTTCAAAAAGGCGACTCGTCTGAGTCAAATATGAGGTCATTAAAAGCATTTTCAGACGGTGAAATAAAAAAAATAAAAATAATAATTAAATTATCTTTATAAAAAAGAGCCTTAAAAAAGCGAAATAACAAAATTGTTACCCAGTATTTAACCGGTGCCATTATGGTGTAACAAGAGTCTAAATTGAAGATAAAATTGTTTATCCGCAAATGTCACAAAAATGGCGCTTTTATAACTAAATGACACAAGTAAAAGTTACTTTCCAAACATGGGGTTAAAACACTGTTTTTACGCCTAAGCGCTTTTCACTTTTACCTGACATTTACTATGACATTTACCAATGTCTCTTTCTTGTCTGTATCGCTGCTTCAATATTTTATGGAGAGGTACAGTGTGTATATTGTCACGTGTGTGACTAGTGGACGGGAGCAATATTAAAACGATGGTAGTTTTTCCTAGGAGTATATTACAAGCTATTAAATGTGATGTACTTACAGAAAAATTTCTTTAAACATTGTCCGGTCGGCCATATGTCACCACGATCGACACTCAATCATCGACTGTCACTTTTTCGAGACCTCGCAGCCCGAACCCCCAAGAAGCTGACTTAGCTATTGCTTCATTAGGTATTGGCAATACCCAATTCAGCAATAGCTTGCAACCGCGATAGGGTGTTCGACCTAAAAGGTGGCTGAACTTCCTGTTTGTGACATATGCCCGGCCCTTCRAGATTGTCGCCTCGACAATCCTTATTCTATGCTACCCTAACGGTTACAAATCTAACTTTTCTGGTCACTCCACACGATGTTCTTCGCTCATCTGTATGGATCCCCGTGATCTTCACCTACCACCTAGTTTCGACCAGAGAGACGGCTTTGGCTTTTTTCCTTCTTCAACAAGACTTCGCCTTGCAGGCTTTTGTACGGACATGACCGCATTTCCTTGCTTTGCTTTAGTCGGTATTTTTGGTGACCCTTTTTTTTTTTGGTTGTCCGGAGCGACTTCAAGTTTTGTTACTCTCTTGGTCATCATACTTGTTAAACCTCTATGGGGGGGTAGAAGACAAATTCTAGGCGTTGTACACCGGGTCTTCACTGTGATTCGACGATGTTTTACGATGATAGTTTTCTCAAGTTGTCTCTCTGATCTTACACTAGGGTAGCATTCCTTTTTGGATGGTAATATGAGATGGCGTCTCGTCCAGATGGTGTGAGTAAACCAGAAAAAGAAAAAAACTTACATTACAATTTTTCCTAAGCCTAATAACATTGTATTAAAGAGTCGTTGACTCTATTACATATGATCTCTTAACCTATTTATGTTCTATTATGCTGACAAGTCCGAATTACTCGTACGTCGAGTTGGTTCGACCTTGCCAGGTAGCTTCTTGCAACCTTGGCCGTGACTGTGACCCARATATTTTATCAGCAGTCCGACCGCGTTTATTTTTCCCCTTTTCCATTTTTTCCCCATAAAATATTCCACTCCCGTTTTTTTCCCATTGTTTTTTTTTTGTTTTTTCCCTTGTTTACCCCACGATACCCATGACTAATATTGATCCACGATTCCCTAATGCCCTTTCCCTTTTTTTTTTTTGAAAAACCCAATTACATGTCACTTACGTTGTGTATAATGACCTCACTCTTCGTTGTGTAAGGTTCTAAGGTCACTCTTGCGCTGTGACCTTTCGCCAGTGACAACAGACTTGCTTCGTCTAATTCCAGTCGTCCTTCTGATCGACATTKTCCTCTTGTACTCGTATTCATTCCCGGCCTTGGAGGAGGTACTTCCCTTTCCTSCGGACTCAAACCTTCTTCTTCTTCTGGCATCTTCGCCTTTTGCCGAGAGTTCTCTCTTTTCACWGCATTTTTCTGTTTTCTACGACAAAACTTTAACAACTCTGCTAATAAATACATAAAAAAGATTAATAACACTACGTGCATGAGCACGAGAACTATTTGGTGTCCCAAAAAGTCCTCCTCACCCCAAGCGTGCACTCCTGGAGTGGAAGCTATTATTAACCCTCCTGGGTTTCCTCTTTGGTTGGATACATTTCTCAACCTGATTATCCATCCTCTGTCCCTACACATACATGGTCGATAATCTCCCCACCTCGTCTATTAATCTGCATCTGAATTTCCTATCRTTTTTATCRCAGTAATTGATTGGGTTAACTACATCTTCAATCTTCGCCTTTGACCTCCATCTTGTCGAATATGTCAAGGGAATTGTGGCTTCGTAGTTAATTGTTTCTGGTAACTTTTTCCAATACACCCCAGTAGTGATTTCTACTGGATCCGCTAGAGTCATGGGTATGACAAAAAATCTTAAAGAATATACGTTTATTAATGCTGAATTTGCCTTAATTTTCTATCTTAACCCCTACTTAATACTAATCTTACAACCTAATAAAAAAAAATGATTTTGAACTAGAGAGGTCCAAGCGTTGTGGTATCTCAGCATTCGACTGACMTGGACCACTTCACGTTTCGGTTTCCCTCCTTTCCGGTCTGTGACCCGCTTGTTTCTCTTTGTTGACGTTGCGATTTACCGGTCATTGTCACGAACGCACTGTCAGCTGAAATGTTATTAATTAGAGTCTTTTTCTTCACCTCGCTAATTTTGAAGACTAAATTCTTAATGTCTTTCTTACTCATCTCC
>NW_025400983.1:15786353-15791879 GCF_015345945.1 Tribolium madens | reverse complement strand
ATTTAACTGCGTTAAAGGCTTTCAAGAGACCTGCCAATACCGCCATCACATCCGTCTCCGTCCTCAAACCATCCGACGACCTGGCCATTTTGAAGGACGAAGAGCAAGAAATAGACCAAGAGTTGCAAGAGGTCCATTGGAAAGCCATCACTCATCACACAATAATTACAAGTGTCATAACAATATTAGTAATTATTGTTCTAATTAGCATTTTGTTCTATAGCTTAAAACGCATCTGTCAAGCTATCAGACGACCACCTCAGAGCAGAAGCCAACCCCAGGATCTAAGGCCAGCCCAAGGTCCAAGCCAAAGACTGGATGAAGGGATCGAGCTTCAACCTCTCCGAGTTGACAGCGACCAAGTGTACGCCGAACCCCGTCGTTAGAGTGTGTGTATGTGTTCACAGTGTCGACTTAGCGAGTGGTAGTGTTAGAATTAGAAAAGCATTAATTAATTTTAAGTCAATCTAAGTACTTTTGTAATTGAATTTGGTTAATGTTAAAGGTTAATTTAAGTATTGGTTGTCAATTAGTTTTTTCATCATTTTTTTTCTTTGTGGTCGGCAAGATGTTCAAACGAACAATTTTTATTTTTTTATAAAATTTAACATTTCGACAAGTTTGTCGCAATAGTGCACCGACCCGAGGAGACACTTCCGCGCGGTCAGCAACGATCAGCGAAATGTCTTAATTGGGTCATTATGCCAGCGACAAACAAACAATCATCAATATAGTTTTATAAAATAAATTGGTAATTCATCATTAAGGTAGCCAATGTTTTAGATTTACTGTTTTAGTTTAAGTTAGAAATTGTATATAATCAAATTATTTTTATAATAAATCGAGTTTTTATAATAGTACAACAGCGACTGTTATTTGCTCCACAACCCTTAAGCTTCGCCGAACATCACGAATAACCGGAACAGTTTTAAATTTTAGAGATTAGTTGATACAAGTGTTTGAATTTATATTAGAAAGTGAAGAGTTTCAACGTGAATCCGATACTCTGCACGAAGCTGCAGGTTTCAAACATATTTTGAATTTTTTTGTTTTTTCTTGAAGTTTTTAATCTTTTATTTGAACAAACAGATCTTGTTTTTTCTGTACTTCAAAAGAAATCTTCAGATATATTCTATCGCAAACAAAGAATTGAATCGCTTTTAACAACATTAAATAATTACAAAAGTAATGAAAATTATTTTAGTAATATTTTTCAAAAGATTACCGATGTATTAGGTCCACCTGCCAAAAAAAGAAGAACTGATTTAATTGATAATGATGAAAGAAAAGCATTTCAAAGAATTTTTAATGAAATTTTAGACATGTCTATAAATCAAATAACAATCAGGTTTAGAATTTTAGAGAAAATGCAATTTTTTGAACTATTAGAATTTCAGACATTCAAATCAAAATTTCCTCAAAGTTTAGTGGATCGTGTTTGTAATTTGTATCCAAACTTACTAGATAAACTGAAATTAGAAACCGAATTAAAAGTTCTATACAATGATGCCAACATTTTTGGCGATCACAAAATTTAGAACACATGATGCAGTTTATATTTTCTAATTCATTACAAAGTGATGTACCAGAAATTTATAAACTATTATCAATTATTTTGTCATTACCTGCTACCTCAGCTTCTACCGAAAGATCTTTTTCTGCATTAAAAAGAATAAAAACTTTTGTAAGAAATTCCACAAGCCAAAACCGTTTAAATAATTTGTCAATAGTATCAATAGAAAAAGCGTTTTTGAAAGAACTTCAAGAAAACTCTCACTTTTACGACAACATAATAGACCACTTCGCTGCATAAAAAGAAAGAAGAATTGATCTCACCTATAAACAGATTTAAATTCAATTCTTACACATTTTTTAATAAGAATAATTTATGATTTTACTTTACCAAGTATAGCTATTATAGTGTACAGGGTGCTGCATTTTGGATGTCCGAATACGGAATCTCCGAAATTAAGAGGTTTAGCCAAAAACGAATGATACATTTTGGGGCTCATTTTTTGAGAAAATAATATTGGTTAAAACTGTATCCCGCTATCGTCTTTTGTTTTCGACTTATAGACAAAAATTAACGTTTTAGCGAAATCTAAAAAAATTCATATCCGTTATTATAGAGGACACAGATTTGAAATAAAGACATTATACAGGCACTTTTTTACGTAGAATTTAATAATGTAGTTAACAATTTTTTCATAAAAATGGACGGAATACACGCAAAACTCCCACAAGGGCAATAAAATCCAAAAAAAGGGTTTTCCCTTAAGTGTTCGCAATTATCCCACTCTCCCCTAAGCGTGGCGCACGCCAGCGGCCAGCCACCGACAAAGAACAGAAACATGGCTGCTGCAGAAGCTGTATTTATAGCAGCTTTCAGCTTAGTATTAAAGTTAATTAAAATTAAGCAATTGCTGAACTTACCGATGAGTAGTATATTCTGTAACAAGTTTAGAATATGGCATATTTTGAACAAGTGGAAAAGTTCGTCCCACAAGTGCGGAATATGCCATTCTAACGTTTCCTAACAACGTTCCAAGCAACTACCTCTAAAAAATCTCCATAAACCGTTTATTCAAAATCTACTCATCCAGTTGAAGCAGAGTTTACTTGTATAAATTGCAAAAGCCTCCAAGGTTTAGCCGATGATACGGAAGGAGATGAGGAAAAGGTATTCACCCCCTCACAAAGCTGTCGATTTAACTCGCGTTCTATTAACAACCCTTGAAATAAATACAAAGGCCAAATTCACATTGAATTTAACCCCTTCAATCAAAAGCCAATTATAGAGGAAGAGTTAAATCTTAAGTTTATTTTTCAAGCTGCATTTCTTTACATTTTGTATCCGACAAAGCAATCTCTGGCAGAAAAAACTCCAAATCCTGATCAAAGAGATGCTTACCATGGATTTGTACAGATACATCTTAAGACATTAGAGAGTTTCCACACCGCAAATGGATGCAATTAAACAAGTGCATTTTGACTTTTGGTCAGTATCCGACACATTCAAATTTCGGCAATACTTCAGATATCCAGGACAAACAATTTCATTAACAAATATACCGGAATTAGTTGGATTAGCTTATGTCAGAGCGTTCACACCTTCAAATATAACTAAAAGATTTTCCACTACTGGAATTTGTCCGTTCAATCCACATTTATTTGAAGAGCTCGATTTCGCAGGAGCAGAAGTTACAAACAGATCGTTTCAGGAAGTAGGGCAAAACCCTGAAAAAGTACCGGACATAGATAATATAACAGCTCAACCTAGCACATCCTCATCTCATCGGAAGTCATCTTCAAATGCAATGGAAACTTCTTCAAAAAATTCCCGCCCTATCCCAATCCCAACATCTGCTATACTTAAAAGTCCTGAAGAAGTTCGTCCTTATCCCAAGGCACTGCCAAGGAAAAAAAAGGAGATAGAAAGCCTGGTCGGATCAGAATCTTGATCGACACCTCGGAAAAAAAAGCAATTGAGGCCGAACTTAATATAAGAGAAAAAAAAAACAGATGAAAGCGAAAATTCAACAAGTTAAACGAAACTTATCTAAGGAAATTAAAAGCAGTGATTATTTAGAACAACATAGCGCAGAGTGTAGTAAATCCTACCACAAAAGAAGAGTGTTAGATAGAAATGTAAAAAAGAAAATAATTAGTGTGTTTGATGATTCTGAGGACGAAAATGACAAAGAACCTTATGAGGTAAATAACGATGACGATGCCGCTTGCATCTACTGCAATTCGTTATTTTCAATGTCTCGTTCTGGAGAAAACTGGATTCGTTGTCAGAAATGCCTAAAATGGTGCCATTCCGCGTGTGCATGTGTCAAAGATAGCATAAAAATGTTTACTTGCGAATTATGTATCAATTAGTGGCTTATAATAAAATATTGTGTTTCTATTCCTTATAATTTCTTATTGTATCAAACCTCCCTGTAAGTGTATCAAACCTCCCATGTTGACAATTTCAGCAATTTGTAACAAGCTCAAACTTTCAATGTTTAAAATTTTAATATTGCCTAACTCCTAAGCAAACTCCTTGAATTGCACTCTTACATAAATGGATCGGTAAATGCTTTTCCTAAATTTTATATTAATATTTTTGTGAAAAAAGAATCAACCCTCCCCAGTCTCCCCTAATGCTATTAGAAGAACGCCCCGCAGGTATTGATATGAATGCTTATCCTGAGGGGTGGAAAGCGAAACTTGGAAATTATTTAGAACAAAATTACTCAATACTATTGCATCAAAAGAGCACATAAAAGCATCATTAAAATCTGAACTCAAAATCTCCCAATCCATCACAACCTTAAAGGAAGTCCAAAAGAGCCAAATACAGGCGATCGGCGGAAAGGCTAGAGAAATAGAGAAGGCTCTGGAAAGCGAGAAAGCACCCCGAAGAATTGAATTCAACACTTCAGGCACTTCTTGATATGATGTCCAAAAAATAAGTAGGATAATGTATTTTAATTACATGACTATATTTATTTAGTATTTAGTACTACTGTCAGACAGGTTTTTATCACTAATAGAGTTTTTAATTCTTGGAACGCCCTCCCTTCTTCTTACTTTGCCTCAAAATGTCAGTATTTTCGTCCGCTAAAGTGCTCGTTAAGGGAAATTAGGATTTTTTTTGCTTGCAACCACCCAATTCAATTTCTGTTGCAGCCTATGGCTCATCATTCTTTATAGCAACAGGATTCCATGGTCTTCATGTCATTATCGGAACCACAAGTTTCGACCTCTGCCCGGTCCCAGTGCCATAATAATAATAATAATAATAATAATTTATCTAAAGATTTATGACTGTCAAGATGGCGGCACCTGTGTCCATTCTAACACTAGTGTGAGAATATTCTAGCAGTGTTACAGAATATGAGTATTCTGTAATTAAAAATCAATCAAGAAAATTGTTATTTTATATTAATCGTAGAATAGTAGATTCTGTAACAAGGTGAGAATAAAAGTTCGATACGAGGGGAAGTCTCCGAACGCGAGCAGATCGAATTTTCATTTTAACCGAGTAAGAGACTGTGTTTTCTCTACGACTAGAAAGTATGAATCAAAAACAATTAAATCTAAACAAAACAAGTTATTTGACATTGATATCTAACACTGACAGTTTTGCAATCCATAGCAATGTACAGTCAAACAAAGTGAAAATGACGCTTCAATAAACCAGCCCCTGCTGTGGATGCCGACCCTTCTAACTACAAGCAGACAGGATCCTAAATTAACGGATTGCAAACTTGACGTAGTTTCAAGATAAATTCCTTTAGGAGCCGGTTGACAGAAAGCCAAATGAAAATTTAGTTCACAATTATTAAACTAATTCGAATTAATAATTCGCCATTTATTTTGCATTGACAAAAGTCAAGTTTAATGAAAATGTAATTTTTTTAATGAAAAATTTAACAAACCATGTCTTGAAGAAAATTATGCATTAATGATGACATTGACGAACAAACTAATCATTATTTATTTAATATTTTTTTAACTGTTTCAAAATAAAAT
>NW_025400983.1:15773430-15786263 GCF_015345945.1 Tribolium madens | reverse complement strand
GAATGCATGATTTTCTTTAAGAACTGGTTTTTGTTAAATTGTGTTGTTATAAAACTAAACGTTTTTATTTAATTTAAAAGTATTACAATTATCAAAAAATAAAAGCAGAACTAAAATATTTGAAATAATTTTGCCGTTTCTTTCCTGGTTTAATTAAATAAAGAATTTTGATTCGTTTTCGTCTTTCAATTGCAAAACTAATAGAAAACTTAGAGCCGGTTTACAGAACGTGTTAATCACAATTAAATTTTAAACTTGACGTTTGTCAATGCAAAATAAATGGCAACTTAATTCAAATTAGTTTACCCCTAATTCGGAATTAAATTTTAATTTCGCTTCTACTCAAAGAATTACACCACTCGTGGTAAAGGCACACGTGGAATTAATTTTTCTTCGCACAAATAAACAATAGTTTAATACATTTGTTGTTTTACATAAAATCTAGTTTAAAATAGAGAAAACCTATTTCGTTCAAAAATTATGTTAATTAATTTTATTTTGAAAAAACAGTTAAAAAAAATATTAAGTTAATAATGATTTGCTTTTTTGTCAATATCATTATTAATGCATAATTTTCTTTAAGAAATGGTTTGTTAAATTTTTCATTAAAAAAATTCAATATTTTCATTTAATTAATTTGACGTTTGTCAATGCAAAGTAAATGGCAAATTAATTCGAATTAGTTTAATTCTGAATAAAATTTTAATTTGGCTTTCTGTAAACCGGCTCCAAAAGGAATTTATATTGAAACTGCAATCCGATAGTTTACGACCCTGTCTGCTTGCGGTTAGAAGGGTCGGCATCTAGCAGGGGCTGGTTTATTGAGGCGTCATTTTCATTTTGTTCGACTGTATGTATTTCGTTGAGTATAATTTATAGAATATTCATTCAGTTACTTCAAGTAACTTACTTGTTATATCGAGCAATCAAGATAATTTGTAATCGAGTCATCTTTGCATCCGAGAACGTATAGAAAAATCGTTTTCCTTAGACCTACTAAAAATTTTATGACACATTATAAGAGATTAACCAAACAATGGCTTTAATTTGTAACCCTCCATAAATGGCACGTTCTTTTGCAAGTGTTGCTGCACCCACCAGAATAAAACAGGGCCGTATTTAAAACCAAAGTAGTGGTAGAGTTTTACCAAGCTATTATTAAAAAAAATCTGCTTTATTTAATAATAACCTGACTTTTTTAAATTTCTTAAAATACTTGACTACATCAAAAACTATTAAAATATTTCAAGTATTTTAGACAAACAGAAAGTAAATAATCCGGCCCTGTTAAAAACTGACATGTTTCAGGGTCTGGGTGGGTTCCACTAATTTATGATTTGTTTACCCTCTGGTTTACTCTTAACAATACCGCATTTAACTTAAAAGTAATAAAATTTTTAGTAGGTCTTAGCAAAATGATAAACGTCAAATAAAATGACAAGTCGAAGAGTAAAACGGCAAAATGGGCTGGAATTAGTCGCCGACGTATAATAATAGGAGTAAGACCGTTCTTTTTTGAAAGTAAATTATAAATTTAATTATTATAATCAACACCTTTTTGATCATGCCATTTTACCTTTCGACTTGTCATTTTATTTGACATTTTACAGACATACGTTTTCGAATCCAAGGATGACTCGATTACAAATTATCTTGATCGCTTGATAGAATGAAAATACATGCAAAACACATAAGAAACAAGTGTTTCAGGATAAATACTCCATCTCAAGAATGAGAAACTTTCTATTATTAAAAATGTTTTCGGTATTACTACACTCACTAGTGGTCGTGGAGAAAAAGTTATTCCATGTTTTCTTAGAGTATATGAAAAAACCAGACAAAATACAGCTCACCTTTGTAAATTTCTAACTGGAAGATACAATTTACACTGTGGCAAATGTTTCACTGTTTTATTCACATAAAACCTAAACCACATGGGTTTCAAACACATAAAACTTGTATACCCACACATCCACACACTGACCCGCACAATTTGGTATGCACACGAGGCACGTGGTTTATGTTTGTAGATTTTACTATTTTGACATCTTGGTGAAAAACTCTATAACAAGAAAAGTACTAGAATCGCTAAGCTAAAACCAGTGCTAAAATTTATAAATTGCAGTAACTTGAAACATGTTGGGTTGGTATCGCAATACGTCCGGATATTTCTACGCGGAGTGTTTTGACAGAATTTTGACACTTTTTTATTGTAAATGTTTTAAAATAGGGAAAACTGTGCCATGGAGAATGCCATGAATGATGTTACCAACCATCCCACAACTAAGATGTGTGCAATTATTCTAAACGTTTTCATTACAATTTTTGGAGGTTAGGATACATCGACTAACATTCAAATTATTAACTTTTTAGGTCCCAGCGCCGAAACACACTTATACTACTGTGTGCAATAATAAAGCTGCTCATGAACAGACATTCCTACTAAAATGTACTTTCCTGCGAAATTTCAAAAGTACTACTTTCTGAGCGGAGAATGTCGGCAACCTAGTTACTTTTCTGTCATCATTCTATCAATAATATTGGATCATTTAAAAATCCATTAATAAAACGATCAACGGAAAAACTATTAAAAATTACAAAATTGTCACCTGTGTAAAACTCGATGCGAATGTAAATAGTTGAGAGCTGATACCAAGTCCCAAATAATTGGAGTGGCTCGTTCTTCCGACAAATAACCTTCTTTGCCCAAGACCGTATTGAGTTCTTTTTGGGCAAATTCAGTGACCACTACGATCTGTAAAATTGAAGAGAGTATTGTTGGTTGCCTACCATTTAGATGCGAAGAATTTCTAACCTCACTTGGTGTTTCAAACGAGTCAAGCATTTGTATAATATTTGGATGATGTAAATGTCTTTGTATTTCACACTCCCTTCGTAAACCAACTATTTCTTTATTCGATCTTCGACCCTAAAATAAATTAAATTAAACTAATTCAAGCACCAGTGTTTATACTCACTTTACAGATAACTTTTAATGCAACAAAAGTTGAATCTGCGACAACTTTCGCTTTGTAAACTCGACCAAATGATCCTTCTCCCAATAATTTAATAACTTCATACTTATCCATTTCATTTTTTAAATTTGAAAAAGATTGTTTTTGTTTACTGACACTTCCACCTGACATTTTTTTGACAATCATATGATTAACAGCCAGGAATACCAATGGTCACGAAAGTAACTGACTGGAAAGAAATCAATTTTCCAATACTATTAATCCCATTTTTATTAATAACATGAAATATTTGTCAAACTTTAAGTTTTTGTAAAAATTAACCGATTATACAATGTAGTAACTGTTATTTTGTTTTTTCATTTAGGGGAATTTGTTGTCTTTGTGTTGTCGATAGATTTAATGTTTTGCTCAACGTATTTTATTTTTTTAATTACTTTTAATATTGTGATTTTTTAAAGTATGGCAACAAAAATTAGCCCTAGAGAAGTGTTGGAATATTTAAACGACTTGGGTTATCATAACGTAAACCCGCAACAACTGAAAGAATTTGTTTACGGTTGGTGAGTGATTTTTTTCTCTTCGATTTTTCAAAAGTTGGGTTTTTAGACTTGAAGAAACTGATAAAGTATGAAGAACGAAAACGAAGAGAACAAAGTATTGAAAATACATCAGTGCCAAAAGAATCGAGGAAAGACAGCAAAGATGATGTATTTGTAGTTTTACATTCACAAGGGACTCATTCTTCAAGAGCCAAAATTGTTCCAAAAAAAGAAAGTGTGATTTCATTGAAAATCAAGACTAGTAAGGCATCACATCATTGTCAGGAAACCACGACTGAGCCACAAACAGCCCCTAGGAAGAGTACAGAAGACTCGCTTGATTTTGTACCTGTTAAAGATGTACCTGCTAAAAAAGTGACTAGTTCTCATAAGCCTAAAGGTTCCTGTAAGTATTTAAAGTTAGACTTATGTTGTTTCACTCTTTATTTTGTAGTCATAAGACCTGCAGTTCAAACGAATAAAAAGAATGACCCTGTGGCCTTGTACCACCAGTATCAGATGTGTTGGAAGCGACAGAAAATTCCAGGTGAAGACAATAGAACTGACTTGAGATGGGCAATAAGAGAAAAAATGATGAGTGGACCCAAAGTAACAAGAGCTTAAATCTTTCTTTGTCAGTGTATTATGGCTTTTATGTTAAAACGACTAATTTTATAATAAATTGTTACAATTATATTGTTTATTACGTGTTAGAGATTTTCTTTGAAGCGTTTTTGTAATGGATAAATTTTAAAGGGACTCTCTGAACTTTTATACTCAAAGAAATAAAATTCCTGATTTAATTTTGGTCGTTGCTATATTTGCATTCAAAAAATATAAAACAAAAAAAACTATCAAAAGAATTTTGCAAAAACATAATAAAAATTTGTTCTGTTTAGAGTATTTAAAAAATGTTTGTTTTGGGTTGTTTTAGAAACGCTCTTTGCATTTTTTTTGAGTCTCGTTTAATTTAATAATTCTTGCAGAATTTTCTTCAGACTAAGTTCCAAATCTTTAATCCCAATTCCCAACGAAATATCCATTAAAAAAAGAGCACTTTAACCAGTGAGTGGTATCTACTCCCTCAAAATGTATTAGACTTCAGTCACCCTAGTCAATATCCCCGTTTCCGTTATTAATAAAAAGCAAATAAGTACTTTTTTTAGATTGCTTGTTATTGTTAAGGTTTTATTTGTAAGGCTGTGTTATTTTATTTTCCTATTTATTAAATGTGTATTGAATTAAAGCAAATTTTATATTTTTAGAATTGTATTTATTACAATAACCCATATTTTGTGAGATTATTAATACAAAAATTTCATTGTAAATCGGTCTGATTTTACTTATCAATCTAAAAAACTATTGGACTATAAACATAGATTCTTCTCTCACAATGAACACTTATTTTAATAAAAATAATTTACGTTTGTTTTTTGATTCGCAAACACAAAACGAAATAAGTCAGAATGCTAATCTACACTTTTTCCAAGTGTAATTCAGAAAGCGTAAGATATATTTCAGAAAACGCTAAGTGTAATTTAGATTAGTCAGTTGTATTTCAGAAAGTATTAATTGTAATTCAGAACCGTAAACTGAATTTCAGAAACCATCAGATGTAATTCAGATTAATTAATTTAACTTCAGAAAGCGTAAATTGAAATTCAGATTAGTTAATTGTATTTCAGAAAGTGTTAGTTATAATTCAGAAGTTTGTCATTTGTAATTGAGAATTCGTCAATTGTAATTCAGGATTCGTTATTTTCATTTAAAAATTACATTTTGTAATAAAATATCTTATTTAATCTGTAAAATATAGCAAGTTTATGTAATTCTTCAATTCTGAAAATAAAATGATTCGTGTTTATGTGTAAACTTCATTTTGAGATAACAGTAAGTTACTCATCTGAATTACAATTGATATTTTCTGGATTACATGTAACATGAAATTGAATTTATTTACTGTTCTATATTACATTTAATGGTTTCTGAATTACAATTATTACTTTATGAAATACAATTGACTAAWCTGAATTCKAATTTATGCTTTCTGAAATTAAATTAACTAATCTGAATTACATCTCATGCTTTCTGAAACTCATTTTACTCTTCTGAATTACAATTAACATTTTCTGAAAGACAATTGACCAATTTAAATTTCAATTTACGCTTTCTAAAACTAAATTGACTAATCTGAATTACATGTGATGGTTTCTGAATTACACTTGAAAAAGGAAGTCCATATTTCAAAAATGATTTATGGGAAACAGCCAACACAAATTAATTTCTAAATAAAAAAACTCATAATTATGATTTTTCAAAATAATTATAAAAGAAATGATAAAATATTACATTACTTTCTATTTAAGTCAAATAATTGTCTAATATTTGGCTAGAGCAGATTTTATTAGTAATAAAGAAAAATAAAGGTCAACGTTCTCTTCGGTAGCTTATATTACCGGTACAACACAGTAAATATCGACTGGGAGCGTGGCGCACTCCTGTAATCCAGCTTCTTGGAGGTCGGGTTCAGAGGATGGTTTGAGATTGGGAGTCCTGTTGCAAAGCTTTCCACGTTGACTGGGCGTCCGCACTAAGATCGGCATCGATATGGACACCTAGGAGGAGTCTGAGGTGTCCAGGTCAGCTAAGGAGGGGCGAACCGGGCCAGGGGGGAAACCCAGCAGCCAAAAGTCCCCGTGTCGTTCAGTAGTGGGATCGCGCCCGGGAGTGGGAGCTTTGTGACAGCCTGATCAAAATAGCTAGACCTGGATCTTTTTACATTTTTTTTCAATTTCGTTAAATTATGATAATTTGCATTAACTTTTTAAACTATTTAGATTACAATTGAAATTTTTAGAAATTTAATTTCAGGACCGTATCCAATTTTTTTTTTCAAATAAATAATTTTTTGCTAGATGGTATAAAATCGTTTCCTCTTTTTAGTTTTCGATTATAGCGTTGCCAAGTTATACAGAGTGTTCCGTCTAAACTCTACATTAAAAGTGTTGGGAGTTCGAATAATCATATTTGTTTGAAAATTGGTACATAGCCATAATGCATTAAGTCCTCCTAAATGAAAATATTTTCAAGATGGCGGTACTTCCGGTTAGACCGGAAGTTGGTCTTAACTTTCTTATTTTAAATGGAAAGGTATATTTTTTAATGCGTTTTTGGATTAATCGGGTTATTTTATGTTTTCCCTATACATAAGTTTATCCGTTTTTGAAATATTTGGAGTTTTTCAAAAATTTTTGGATCTGCACCTTCCACTTTAAAAATCGGTAACTCTGCCATTTTTTAAGATTTTGAATTCGTTTTTTTGGCGTTTGAAAGAGAAAGCTTGGATCCTTTTTCTGTGTTTTCAAATTAAAAAAAAAAACATATCCCAAAATGTTAAGGTTACTTTTTTAATAATGCAAATACTCATAACTCAATTTTTTCAAATAAAATACCCCAATTTTAATTTTACTAAATAAAAGAGAATTAAATTGTGCATTGATCTGTATTAACATTCCCTATACCTAAATTTAATAATTTTTAAGCTATGGACTTTTTGTTAAGACTACAGAAAATTTATTACCAGCCACACCCGTTTTCACATAGTTTGCTATGGAAATAAAAAATGTCTAAATTTTCTCTAAACAAACGTCAACGGTAAATTACTATTTGACAAATAGTGCCAAAATATAAAGAATCAAAGTTATGCAAAACTTAATTATTATTGACAGGTTCTACTATGCGATCATTATTTAAAGCCAACAAGTGAGAAAAATTTATTTTTGTTTAATGAACGACATCATAATTTTGTTACACTTTCCATTAATACAAAATAAATTAATCAAATCTAAGTTTGAGTAGCTTTGACTCCATATTTTGGCCCTATTTGTCAAATAATAAGTCACTGTCGACGTTTATTGAGAAACAATTTTGACATTTTTGATTTCCATAGCAAACTATACGAAAACGTAATAGATTTTCGGCAGTCTTAACGAAAAGTCACCATAACTTAAAAATTATTAAATTTTGGTATAGGGAATGTTAATACAGATGGATGCAGAATTAAATTCTCTTCCATTTAGTAAAATAAAAATTGAGGTATTTCATTTGGAAAAATTGAGTTATGGGTATTTGAATTATTACAAAAGTAACTTTAAAATTTTAGAGTTTGTTATTTTTTTTTTCAAAATTTGAAAACACCGGAAGAAAGATCTAAACTTTCTCTTTCAAACGCCAAAAAAATTTTAAAAAGTAGCAGAGTTACCAATTTTTAAAGAAGGTGCAGATTTAAATTTTTTTGAAAAACTCCAAATATTTCAAAACCTTAAAATAACCCGATTAATCCAAAAACGCAGTAAAAAATATACCTTTCCACTTAAAATAACAAAGTTGAAACCGACTTACGGTATAACCGGAAGTGCTGCCATCTTGAAAATATTTTCATTTAGGAGGACTATGACTTTTAATGTGGGGTTTAGACGGAACACTCTGTAGATGAGTGAAATTTTGCACATTGGTAAACACGGCTTTGCTCTGTCATTTGATCTAATTTATACATATTTGCTTTTATTATACAGCATGATTGAAAAAAAAACAATCTAATTAGTGTATGTACTTTATTTAATAAAACTTATTCTAGTCCATCAAACTGACGCAATCGATCAATTTGAACAACAATAACACAATTTGACTGAAATGATGACCAACACAAAATCAACCATTTTTATTATAAATAATAACCTTATTACTTTTCGTTCGATATTAACCTTAAGCGCACTGAGAAGATATTTACACAAAACAAAATATGGGCAGCTTTTAAGTCAAATTAAAAGTTAATCGGTTTCCCGAAGTACGACGCCAAATTGGCCTCTCTTAACGCCTCCGCACACGTGGGATGAGCATGACACACCCTGGCGACATCTTCACTCGACGCTCCATATTCCTGTGCCAACACAGCTTCGTTAATCAGTTCACCGGCAGAGGGACCGATTATGTGTGTTCCCAAAATGCGATCTGTTGCTTTATCAGCCAAAACCTTGACGAAACCGTCAGTTTCGTTATTGGTCTTTGCTCGAGAGTTGGCCATGAAGGGGAATTTTCCAATTTTGTAATCGATTCCTTCGCTCTTCAAGTCTTCCTCGCTACGACCCACCCAGCCTACTTCCGGATGAGTGTAAATCACCGATGGGACGCAGTTGTAGTCGATATGAACGGGACCGCCGGTGATTCCCTCCACGCAGATAATACCTGGACAAAAATAGACAATTATGTACAGGGTGCTGCATAATTTTCTGCTAAAAATGTATTATAATAATTTGTTACAAATATACATAAATTTACATAAGAAAAAAACAAGCTTTTTAAAAATGACATAGCCGCCTATGATTTCCATTTAAAAAAATACAAGTTTATCTTGTTACGGCTAAAACAATAACTGAAAAAAATGTTAACTACATTATTAAATTCCTCGTAAAAAAGTGCCTGTATAATGTCTTTATTTCAAATCCGTATCTTCTATAATAACGAAGATATATTTTTTTTTAGATTTCGCCAAAATATCAACTTTTGTCTGTAAGTCGAAAACAAAAGACGATAGCGGGATACGGTTTTAAACAATATTATTTTCTCAAAAAATGAGCCCCAGAATGTATCACTCGTTTTTGGCTAAACATCTTAGTTTCGGAGATTCCCTATTCGGATATTCAAAATGCAGCACCCTGTACATTTCTACACCCTTTTCAAGTGTAATTCAGAAACCATCACATGTAATTCAGATTAGTCAATTTAGTTTCAGAAAGCGTAAATTGAAATTTAAATTGTCTTTCAGAAAATGTTAATTGTAATTCAGAAGAGTAAAATGAGTTTCAGAAAGCATGAGATGTAATTCAGATTAGTTAATTTAATTTCAGAAAGCATAAATTGGAATTCAGTTTAGTCAATTGTATTTCATAAAGTAATAATTGTAATTCAGAAACCATTAAATGTAATATAGAACAGTAAATAAATTCAATTTCATGTTACATGTAATCCAGAAAATATCAATTGTAATTCAGATGAGTAACTTACTGTTATCTCAAAATGAAGTTTACACATAAACACGAGTTATTTTATTTTCAGAATTAAATTAAACTTGCCATTTTGCAAAATAAATAAGATATTTTATTTTCAAAGGAATTTTGGTAACGTAATTTTTAAATGAAAATAACGAATTCTGAATTACAATTGACTAATTCTCAATTACAAATGACAAACTCTGAATTATAACTAACACTTTCTGAAATACAGTTAACTAATCTGAATTTCAATTTACGCTTTCTGAAGTTAAATTAATTAATCTGAATTACATCTGGTTTCTGAAATTCAGTTTACGGTTCTGAATTACAATTAATACTTTTTGAAATACAATTGACTAATTAATGTTAAAGGTTTAGTTTTTTTTTAAATAAAACTCGCAAATAACCTTGTTAGCTCAAAATTTTCGGCCTATCACTGTAATCTTTCGGGACTGTTTAACGAAATTTTGAAAAAAAAATGTAATTTTAATCTATGACTACAATGTAAATTGGTAATTTATCGATTTGTTTTAGTAAAATCTCCCAAAAAAACTGACATTTTTGTTCAAAAACATGCCTAAAAGCTTGAAAATGGTAAAAATAGCACTATTCTCGACCAAATTTTCTGTTTTTTTTTCCGCCTTATTTTTGCCACACTTTCGCTTAAAAACTAGCCTAAAAACAAAAACAACATCAATGTCGACTTATTTTATAATTATTAGGTGTGTTTTGGTAAGAGTTTGCAAAATAAATGAGTCTCTTGCTCAAAAACGAACTAAATCAATCGAAACAAGCAAAAATAATATCAATGTCGATGTAATTTGTTGATTTTTCATTTAGTTGAGGCAGATTTTTCGACAAAAGTTTGCTTTTATCTCTAAAACGTGCTTAACAAAACAGAAATACATCAATTTTTTGTATAATTTAATAAATTCTTAGCTTGTTTTTAAAGAAAATTTTGTAAAATGTTTACATTTTTACTTGAAAAACATACTAAAACGCCTAAAAAGTCAAAAATTATACGATTTTCGGCTTGTTTTTAATGAAATTTTCCAAATAATTACTTAATAATAATTAATTCTGGTTGAAAAACATGCAAAATGCTCGAAAAATGAAAAAAAATGTAATTTCCAACTTAATTTGATGAGTTCTTCATTCGGTCTAAATGTAATCTTACAATTTAGTTCAAAAACAACCAAAGTATGTGATTTTTCGGCTTATTTTTTTTTTAATTCGATCGAAAACAAACAAAATCGAGTGAAATAAACTAAATAACATTGATTTCGTTTTATTTTTGTGATTTTTAGGCGTGTTTATAATAAATGAGCTTTTGGTCCAAAAACAAAGTAATAAAGCCAAATAAGCAAAATTAATATCAATTTCGATCTTAATTGGCAATTTTGCACAGTATTAATAAAAAAATTTCGAAAAAAGTTTGTTCTTATCTCAAAACGTATTTAAACACAAAAAAGACAAAAATAACAACATTTTTGGCTTCATCTGGTAAGTTTTTAGATCGGTTTTAACAAATTTTTGTGAAATAATTGCGTTTCTATCTAAAAAATGTGTGAAAACACTCGAAAAGAGAAAAAATATACTGCCATTTACGACTCAATTCAGCAATTTATGGACTCCCTTTAGTGAAATCTCGTAATAAATAAAAAAATATTTTTTAACTAATTCGGTGATTTTTCGAATTACATTTGAGAAAATAGTCAACAAAAATTGAGTTTCTAGCAAAAAAATTCTCGAAAAATATAAAAAAATAGTGTCTTTTTTGGACCTAATAATTGTTATTTCAATGGTTAAAAAATCGAATTTTGTTCCTTGGCGATTGCTCAGTCAAAAAAGTAAAATTCTATTTAATGTTCGGGGAAATACTCGATTTTAAAAAAATGTATTAATTTCTTGACATTAGAATTTTTCAAGTTTTCAGCAAAACATTAGACTAACAAAAAAATCACCAAATCTAGTGATCAGATCTGAGAATACTCTCTGTAACTTCGAAATTAAGTTGGCAACATTGTCTATCAAAATTCAAACGTTACAATTTCTTAGTAAATTGTCAATATAATACAGTCAGTGTTACCAATAGAACTTTTTGTTAATTTTTTTATCGTTACCTTCATCTTCGGCTTTGTGGGCCAGCATGGGTCCATGGATACAGTCACCTATCGCATGGATATTAGGAATAACAGTCTGGAAGTGTGAGTTGACAGGAATTCGTCCTTTCTGATCCCGTTCGATTCCCATCTCTTCAAGACCAAGATTTTGAGTATAAGGTCTGCGACCCACACAAACTAACAATACTTCACATTCCAACTAAAATCAAAAATTGATTAATTTTACAAAAAAAAATTGTTGCGTTTTATCAACCTCTTCTTTCTTATCGGGATTTTTCGCATCTTCAATGCTGACTTTAACAATTCCTCCTGATTTTTGTGCTGCTGTTACTTTTGTGCCCAATTTGAATTTCAATCCTTGTTTAGTTAACACTTTTTGTAAAGTTTTAGCTACTTCGCCGTCGATTCCTACACCTCCGATACTACTTAGAAATTCCACAGCAGTTACTTCTGATCCTAATCGAGACCAAACTGAACCTAATTCGAGACCGATCACACCGGCTCCGATTACGATTAGGCGTTTAGGTACTTCTTTCAGGGAAAGGGCACCAGTTGATGACACGATTTGTTCCTCGTCGATCTATCGAATTAAAATCAAACATTTGAAATATTAAACGACAAAATAATTGTTGAAAATTTATTTAAATGTTGCGGTTTATTTTTAACAAAATTTTGCGTTTCTGGTTAAAAAATTTAGTCTCCCTAAATATGACAAAAATTATGATATTTTAACTTAATTTGGTGACCTTTTCAATTTTAATCTCACAAAAAAATTTCAAGAATATGTTTAAAAACTTTGAAAAAGATAAAAATAACACTGTTCTTGACCAAGTTTTGTGTTTATTTTCAATAACATTTGCTCAAAAACAATCAAAACAAGTTCAAATAATATCAATGTCGATCTAATGATAATTTTTCAGTCAGTATTAGCAAAATTTTTCGAAAAAGAAATTGTTTTAGTCTCAAAAATATGTTAAAAAGTGGAAAAAGGCAAATACAACACAATTTATGGACTAAGTTATTATTCGTCAATCTATGAAACCAAAATATACTTAAAATATTAAATGACAAAAAATTGTTGAAAACATATTTTTATAATAATTGTTGATCATAAATGATATTAAAAAATAATTATTAAAATTATTA
>NW_025400983.1:15765178-15773420 GCF_015345945.1 Tribolium madens | reverse complement strand
AAACAAAAATTACATACTTATCCTATTCAATAAATAATTGATTAGTTTTGTTTATTTCATTTAATTTTCACTAAAATCAAAAAATTAATTAAAGATTACATTTTTTGATCAAAAATTAGTAAGATAGGAGTACGTTTTATTTTTTAATTTTTGCACCACATTACATTGAAGTTGCTAAAATAATATAAGAATGTTATCGTCTTAATTTAGTGTTTTATTTATTTCGTTTTCCTGTCAAAAAGCAGTTCCATTATTTCATGATCGCACTGAACTCTTATGAAAAAATGACAATCCACATAATCTCAATTGTCTTACTAAAGTTATAAAATTTGTTATACAGATTAAATCATATTCCTTTACATAAGTCCTCAAATAAAGAAAAAGAGAACAATATAAAACTAAATAAAAAATTGACAACAAATATTAACATACATATTAAGAAGCAAAGAAAATATATTAAACAAACAATTTTAAAAAGGTAATAAAACAAATAATAAAGGAAAGGCAATAATGCAAAGAAGAAAATAAATAAAAAAACAGAAAAAACTGCGCTCAGGTTTTAAATAAAACTAAAAAAAAGTTTATAAACTTAATTGTCTTAAAAAAATTAATCGTGTACATTCTGTAGCTGGTTTACAATTTTATGCTTTAAGGTAGTTACTATATTATAAGCAAGGGATAAAATTGATTTAAAAATTGATGTCTATTATTATAATTTGGTGTAAAAATTTTACTTAAAAAAATAAACAAAATATCATAATTTCTGAAAACAACATTTTTCACTGAAATGGTCATAATTAAAATTTCCCTTATTTCAAGTTATCCAAATTTACAAGTGAGAAAATATTTTATAATTTTTCTAAAACTGATTTTGATTAAAATTTGCAAAAATCATGTCCACTAAAAACTGTTATCAAAAATTTTCAAAAAACACTAAGTACCTCATTATTTATATGATTTTTTAATACAACTGTATTTTTCCAAAAAAAAAAACAACACGATTATAAAAAAATCTTTATATTTAACAAGAATCACTTCAATGTATTTATTTGAATTAATTTATTTTTAAATTTAAAAAATGAAAGCAACTTGCAAAAATTTGTTTTTCGCCTTGTATCCAAATTGATTAGATTTAAAAACTGTTGGAAAAAAAATATATGAAAATAATAATAAATTAAGAACAAAGAAAAGAAAAAAGCAAAAACAAAACAAAAACTAAAAAAACAGAAAATATAAGAAAGGCAAGTGAAAGAAAAAGAGATAAAAATACAAAAAAAGCAGAAAACAGTCAGGTTTTGAGTAAAATTAAAATGAAATCGTCAATCAATAAGCCTAAAACACAAATCATAAACATTTTATAGCTTGTTTACAATTTTGTGCCTTTTAGGATAGTTAATAAAACTAATATAAAAATGAAATTTTTGCATCAATATGGTATTTAAATTTACCAAAAAAATAAATATAAAACAATTAATTTCTAAAAGCAACATAATTTTCACTGAAACCGTTGAAAATTTTATTATTATCATAAATTTGTAAAGAAACATTGTTAAAAACAGTCCTATTTTTTCCTTTACTTATTCTTTAATTTTTTAATCTTAGTAAAACTATTTTTAGCCAAAATCATCATTTAAGAAGTAGTTTCAATTATTAAAATTTATGTGAGAGAATCCAGTTTTTCATACACTTACTTCAATTCCTGGAAATGGAGTGACTTCTGAACCAGTAGCAATTAGCACATTTTTGGTATTAACCACTTCTGACGATCCATCAGGTTTTAAAGCTGTAACTTGATTAACACCTGTAATTTTTCCATGCCCATTGATCATCGTAACTTTATTCTTTTTAAAAAGTTGGGCTATGCCCCCAGTTAGGGCCTTGACAGCATTTGTCTTCTGTCCCATTAGTTTGTCTAGGTCAAGTCTGACATTGTCCACGCTTATCCCACGTGCAGCTAGGTCACCGGTATGGGCCATGTGGTAATAGTGTGAGTTGTTGAGTAAGGCTTTTGACGGTATGCACCCCACGTTGAGGCAAGTGCCCCCCAAAGTGGGCTCTTTTTCTATACATACTGTCTAAAAATTCTCAATTAGGCAAGAAATTACATTTTTGTTACTCACTTTTAAACCAAGTTGTGCGGCTTTAATCGAAGCAACGTAGCCCCCAGGCCCTGATCCAATGACGACTAAATCGGCATCGTGAGTTGTTGAATATTGACGGTGGTGAAAGACAGTCAGGGCCCCCCGATTGCACCTTATCTGTAACAAATCTGATATTATCGTGTGACCTTCGACACGAAATTTCGTACATTTTGATATAAATTACGTAAACGGTGACACAATAATAAATTAAAAGCGATGTTAATTGTAAAGAATTTTTGAGGTTATGTATTACGTAAACTTACATTTCGTAAAAACTACATTTAATCTATCAGCTAATTTAGCAAAATTATTCAAACTTACCTTAAGTGATGAGGAGACAACATTTCGAATTGCCGATTGCATTTTTTAAATCAATTTTCTTATAATAATAATGACAGCTGACTATAATGACCTCCCGGTGACCGACTAAATTGTCAACTAGTGGCGCCCTCTTTTTCAAATTCATCATTATCAGTGTTGCCATGTTTTAAGACTTGTGAAATTTATTATTAAAAAATTGCCATCTTTGAGTGTTCATTTATGTAAAAAAAAAACCTTTGGCATAATTGGAAATACACATGTAAATCATAATTTTGTAATCTCGTAAAAATTAATGTAAATCTGACAACTTTTTCAGTTCGGGTCTGGTGAATTTAATTAATTTGCGCTGTCAACCCTGCATTGTGCGCATGCGTGTCAGCATTTTGGTTTCTGTCAAGTAATATGGCAGCCCTAAAAACCGAAATAAATCCTCAAGACAACGAGGATGAAAACGAAAATGAGAACGAAGTGGAAGAAGTAAGTGCAGAGGGTGTTCCCGGTGACGCGACCAAGAAGAAGAAAAAGAAGAAGAAGAAGAAAAAAACCGGTAAGTTGGATGTCACGAGTGGCGTGATTTTACTCATGCTTGTGTATTTCAGCGAATGAAAATAACGAAGAACGTGTCGTTGAAGATGGAAAGATCGAAGAGACTAATGATGCGGCTCAGGAAGGTGAAGGAGAGAAGAAGAAGAAGAAACGCAATCGGAAGAAAGGTAATGTGAGAGCAAGGTTATCAGAACTTATCAGGTATCAGTTTGTTTAAACCGGTTCTGTGTCTCGTAGAACGCAAATTTGTTAAAATTGAGTAAAAAAAAAATAGTGCGTAAAATAGTTATTTTAGGTACTCAGTCCCCAAAAACAGTTTTTCCGGACGAAATAGTTATTTATTCTACGAGTTTGAGTGTAAAACGGACGCATTATCTGGAATAAAACGTCCGATTTACACTCAAAGGAATTGAATACATTTTATTCTTCGAATCAGACTCAACAAAGCTTAAACTTGCTTTAAATCTGTTAAAAATTATTTGACGTTTCGTATTGAGAAATGCCAAACAGTTGTCAAAACTTCCTTACACAGAAAAACCGTAAATTTTGACAGTGTCGAAGAATAACAGTCAATTTGGTTACTATGATGGCGAATTTTTTTTAATTAATAAGAGGTGTGAATTTGTTTTTTGGGAACTTTAACAAAAAAAAATGTTGTATGTACACGTACCGGAAAAACCAACGATTAGTGTGCAATAACTATATTTCAAGTACACTCAGAAAAGTAGAAAATGTCGTGTTCATAAACCGACCCTCATTATTTGAGGCCTACCTAACCGCAGTTATAAACCGTCTGCGAGGAGAAAGTAATTAAAATGCTTTTGCATTTAGTCTCAACATTTCTTTTAAGTAAATCTTGTCATGGGATATTATTTCATTAATAATTAATTAAACGTGTGTGTCTTATACGGCAACTTTTTATATAGTAACTTTTGCTTGCATAAGAAAGTTATTAGACTCTTAAATCCACCAATCCCAGAAGGATCCTTCAAAATGTAATTTTACAACTCACAGTTTCTTTATGCGTTAACACAATAGGACACAGCAGAATTGGTCAGAATGACAGAGGATAGAGGTTAATTTTTATTAGACAATTTTTTTCATACACTAAAAATCCCATAAGCCGCGGTGTTTTTGTCACTTTGACAGCGACAAAAGTTTGCCCTAACTATTACAGTGACAAAACGGCACCTAACTTTTGAAAGCGTCTGAAAATCAAATTGTTATGAGAATTGTGTTTTTAATAATTGTACTTTCCATTAAATGAAATAAACTAATTTATACCTTATTTGTTAATTTAGTGATTTACGTACCTATTCATTAAATTGTCTTACCGAATTACACTCAAGCTTTTTTTACGAAGAAAACTTGACATTTTTAATTCGACTTTTGTTTCCTTTAGGCAATTTAACTCAAAAAACTGCCAGAAAGAGAAGCAGTTTTTTTCCTTAAATTGCCAGAAAACGAAATTCTCATTAAAATGTCAAGTTTACTTCGAAAAAAAAAAGCTCTCGTGACAAATTCATTTAACTTTATGTTAAATTTTACCGAAATGCCACTGATTTCTATCCAATTTTATTGTGACGCATATAAAAGAAAATTTAGAAAATTGACATTTGAGGAGCAGACTTTCAAAAAGTAGTTTGTCCAAATTTCCATTTTTGCAGGAGAGAGTAAAAACTGTCCTTCTTTTAAGAAATATTTTATTTCCTACGAGCATATACGAAACTAGATCATAACGCACAATTACATATGCGCGAAAATTGGCAATATCGTTCGAGGTGCGATTTGTTTTCGCGCTGTGTGCTAGAAATCAAACGCACAATTCACACTCGAATGTTTTGTATTTTTTCATTCAACGTATTTTTTTTTGTATCCATTATGAAAAATAAATCGTTATTCAACGTATTTTTGTATCCATTATGAAAAAAAAATCGTTATGAAAAAAAAATATGTTCGGAAGAAAAATATTATTTATGGCCGTAGGAAAAATAGTGTACAAAACTTGCAGGAAAGTGTCTAACGCACTCGCGCTTGTGCGTTATTTATCACTTTCCGTGCTCGTTATGTAATATACTATTTTGCCATAATTAAAATACATAAATGCTCTCTGTGAAAAAACAATTTTCATTTTTGCACATCTTTCTAGGTTAATTGATGGTGGTTGATTACTTAGCGACGAAAAATCAAGAAATAATTAAATCCATTTTTACATTGTGTTTTGATTAGTTTAAAAATACACAGAAAAGTGATATTAAATGAAAGAGAAGGCTATATATTTTTTATTGTAATCGTTTTATATTTTACAGAAACTTATGAAAAAATAATTTAAGAACATTTTTACTAACCTCAACTATTTCACTTATGTAATATCTGTTTGTGTCGCTTGTGTTACGCGACAATGTGAAATTTTAATGTAAAAATGTGGATTTGATGTTATTCTTGATTTAAACTGGTGTGACATGACCAAATTCGCCCCCAAGTTTTATCATAAAATATCAAATCCACACATGTCCAACTGCCTGATAGATGATAACGGCCATTATCGAAACGTAGCCCTAAAATAAACACTAGTATTTTTTTGCAATTTTTATTTCACGAAATACTACAAGTATCAACTCTTAAGGAAACGAAATCACATCCTAATTTAATTTCAAAGTCGTAGGCCACTTTTTGACTGTTGGCTTTTCAGGTGGTAAACTCACTCAAACCGATCCACCCACCGTCCCCATCGTAGATTTATTCCCAGACCAAGTGTTTCCCATTGGAGAAATCCAAGAGTACCCCACCAAGCAAGATGATCGTACTGCCAAAGATCGTTTCACATCGGAAGAAAAACGCACTTTAGACCGCATGCACAATGACATCTATAATGAAGTGCGTCTGGCAGCAGAAGCACACCGTCAAACCCGTCAATACATCCAGAAATGGATTAAACCTGGCATGACAATGATCCAGATCTGCGAAGAATTGGAAAATACAGCTCGAAAATTAATCGCTGAAAATGGTTTGAAGGCCGGTTTGGCTTTTCCCACAGGATGCTCCCGAAATCATTGCGCTGCACATTACACACCGAATGCAGGTGATCCGACCGTTTTGGAATATGACGATGTTGTTAAAATTGATTTTGGTACTCATATTAACGGAAGGATTATTGATTGTGCTTTCACACATACGTTTAATCCAAAATATGATAAGTTGGTGGAAGCGGTGAGAGATGCTACCAATACTGGGATCAAAGCCGCAGGGATTGATGTACAGTTGTGCGAAATTGGAGCTGCAATTCAAGAAGTTATGGAGTCTTATGAGTTGGAATTGGACGGAAAAACTTATCCGATTAAGTCAATTAGGAATCTTAACGGACATTCTATTTCGCCGTATAGTAAGTGAGATTTTATGTTTGTTGTTTGAATTTTAATCGGAATTTTTCGAAGGGATTCATGCGGGGAAAACAGTACCGATTGTTAAAGGAGGGGAAGCTACTGTTATGGAAGAAAATGAGTTTTATGCTATTGAGACTTTCGGATCGACTGGAAGAGGGGTCGTTCATGATGATATGGATTGCTCGCACTATATGAAGAATTTTGAAACTTCCTATGTTCCGTTACGGTAAGTAAACATTTTTTTTTATTATTACTGATTCTTAAAAGTAAAAAAAAGTTAAATGTATACTCCACTTACGAAGAAATTGTTTCATAAAACATTAGCGTTCTACTTACGAGAACCATGACTGTAAATAAAAACCTTTTCAGGCTCCAATCATCCAAAACCCTTCTAAACATTATTAACAAGAATTTCGGAACATTGGCGTTCTGTAAGCGATGGTTGGACCGCGCAGGCGCGACCAAATACCAGATGGCATTGAAGGATTTATGTGACAAAGGAGTCGTCGACGCTTATCCCCCTCTATGCGATATCAAGGGTTGTTACACCGCGCAATTCGAACATACCATCATGCTTCGTCCTACTTGCAAAGAAGTGGTATCTCGCGGTGACGACTACTAATGTTTGTTTCCTCTCAATATTTTTTTTTGTAAATGTTTGTCATTTTGTTTACAATGCATTGTAAATAAATAAAACGTTTTTTTTTTCTCAATTTATTTGTATTTATTGTATTTAGAACAAAATTTACAAAATCGTATATATTAAAACTTAAAGGGAACAAAATGAAGGAAAAAGCACAAACACCTGAAATCATCAAAAACGCAGGGATACAACAAACCAATGTGTTTGCTCCGTTGCGTGACCCTAATGATCAAGTTAGTAGAGTATCATCGAGTTCTTCTTCCTTTCCTTCGGTCTGCGACATGATTTTCTTCAACACTTTACTGACGACGTCAGCGAGGGATTCACGCGCTCCAACGTCTAGAATGCTGAGACAACGCTACAAAAAAATATATTAAAAAAACAATATTTAAATAAATTTTATCATACCTGTTGCATAGCATCGCCATCTTTCAGCCTCAAAACTGCAATCAACGCAAGTTCTGAATTTGCCTTAACATAACCGTTCTTCTCTTTCGTTCCGTTAACTAAAGTTGGTAAAAGCAGCTTCAACAAGTCTGAAGACATCTTCTCCTGGGGTACGGTTTTAGCCAAATGTATGCAAACTCGAGCCAAGAGTTGTTTCACGTCGTTATTATTATTGTTCATTGTCTGGAATTAATTTTTCTTATTAGTGTACTATAATCGTGCTAAAAATCGGGAAACTATATTTTTTTTAACAAATCGGAATTAACTGTTTAAAAAACAAGAACTTTAAATTCCGATACGAGCGAGTTGAGGAACAAACAATTTTTAGCTCCTGTTTTTAAAGAAAAAAAATTTAATTCAAGGGATTTTGCATCAGTGATTAAGGCGTTTGAAAATTCAAATCGGACAGTCGAACAAAGTGAAAATGACGCCTTAGTAAACCAGCCCCTGCTGTAGATGACGACCCTTCTAACCGCAAGCAGACAGGGTCGTAAATTATTGGATTGTAAACTAGACCTAATTTCAAGATAAATTTCTTTAGGATCCAGTTTACAGAAAACGAAATTAAAATTTAATTCAGAATTAAACTAATTCGAATTAAGTTGCTATTTATTTTGCATTAACAAACTTCAAGTTAAATAAAAATGTATTTTTTTTGATAAAAAATTTAACACACCATTTCTTGAAGAAAATTATGCATTAATGATGACATTGACGAAAAAATAAATCATTATTAATTAAAAAAACTTTTTTAACTGTTT
>NW_025400983.1:15742015-15764828 GCF_015345945.1 Tribolium madens | reverse complement strand
TTTAATTTAAAAGTATTACAATTATCAAAAAAATAATTTTGTAGCAGAACTAAAGAAATTCAAATAACTTTGCGGTTTTTTTTTTCAGGTTAAATTAAATAAATAATTTTGAATCGTTTTCAATGACAATTACAAAATTAATAGAAAACTTAGGGCCAGTTAACAGAACGTGTTAATCACAATTAAATTTTAATTCGCGATTAACTTGTCATTTGTCAATGCAAAATAAATGGCAACTTAATTCGAATTAATTCTGAATTAAATTTTTATTTCGCTTTTTCTTCAAGTTTGCAGTCCGATAATTTACGACCTGCCTGCTTGGGGTAGTTTATTGAGGCGTCATTTTCACTTTGTTCGACTGTACACTTGAGGGCAAAAAAAACTCAAATTGTCAAAAAAAAATTGTGTGAAAAAGGTTGTTCCTAGAAAGGTTAGAAAACTGTCAAAACGTCTTATTTGGTGGTCTTGCCAATGAAGGGTCATAGTCAGTGTTAAAAACAAAATGGAAAAACTTGATAGAAGTTTGGAAAATGCCTAACAATTATGAAATTGTGAATTGTGAAAAAGACAACGTCAAAAAACCTGCAATTTATTAACAGGTCAAGTTACATTATAAAAAAAACAATTTGCGTTTTTATTGCACTCAAGTTTGTAATCTGGAATTACTTTGGACATCTCAAGATTTTTTTTCATTATTACCAATATTAAAAACATAAAATAAAACTACAGGCTATTAACGCACTCTGAGACCCAAAAAAATTGAAATAAACCACAAAATTTCTTACCCTCACAAAAGGTCCTAACAAATTCGTCGGTAGTGCTTCACCATTCAGCATCAAATATTGCAACAAATAGCCGCAAGAACGAACAGCAGTCTGTGTAATAACGACTCTATCAGCCGCCAATTGTGTCAAAATCGTTTGAATCAGTCTTGTTTTGTACTGTTCTTGCCATATACATGCCGGAAACTCTTTCAAAGCAACCGACAACGCTGCAGCTCTACCATGACGCAACATCCAATCCGCTTGTGTATCCTCACATAGTAGATTTTCGGTAAGTGTGACCTCTAATTGTTCCGGTGTCAACCACCGACAGATGGCGCCCAAACATCCAGCGGCACAATTTCGACTCACATCTTCCTGATGACCCAACAGTGCTAATAAAGTCGCATGAATCTGTTTTTTCACTGTGTCGGACATTTTATCACCAGCTGGCGTAATAATTCCTCTTAACGCATGCAAAGTTGTTTCTCTAATCGCCGAATCGTCAGTTTGTTTAATCGTATTGTGCATTTCCATAAAGAGTGGATCGGCCCTCTGGTGGATGACGATTAGATAACTCAAAGCTGTCGCAGATTTCAGTCTAACGACTCGATTCGGGTCATTTAATGCTTTGACGAAAGTTGTTTGGAGTTGTGGTAGGAACTGTTTTAACATGACTCCAACTTTGGCTAATAATATCGCCAAAGTTTCAAGAACGGCAGTTTTGACGTTGGCACTGAAACGATCGCCGAGTATACGAATCAGAGGACCGGTTATGGCGACAACACTAGTTTGGAGGGCTTGTGCGCTTGTCACTTTGATCACTTCGCCTAACCCTTGAGCTGCGGTCTCTTTTTCGTCGCCGTCGCCGTTGAGGATCGCCTCACGGAAGATGGGCAAAATCGGTGCGATTCCTGCAATGATTTCATTTTACAAATACAGAGTGTTGCGTCTAAACCCCACATTAGAAGTATTGGGAGTTGGTATAATCGTATTTGTTTGAAAATTGGTACACCGGGGGGAAAAACTATTCACCAGTCTAATTTTGTACTCGGGCTGCGCTTTGTCGCAGGAGAGCAGGTAATATGTCGAAAAACCCTTATTTAGGAAGTTGGTCCGAACCCGAAAAATGTCTTTTTGTAAAAATTACTTCAATGAGCATAGATTATAACGTATACATTAAATTGTGTTTATAATAAACAAGCTTGCTCAAATTATCAAATTACAAATGCATAAATTTATTTAAGAAATGTATTTTGCAAGTACAGTTGAAGACAAATACCAGGTGAATAAAAAGTATGGAACGAAGCGTTTTTCTCGTAAACTAACCACTTTACAAAAAAAAATAATTAGTGTAGCGTAAAGTCCAATTAAAATGTGACCATTTATCAAGAATAACATTTTTCGAAATTTCTTTTAGTTTTCGGGTTTTAGAAAAAAAAAAAAATTTTAATGGCAACCCACCATGAAATTTTTTTTAATTAAAGATTATGATCTAAAAATGACCTTTAATTAAATAAAATTGTTTTTTAGCCAGTACTTTTTTTTAAAATAATTGTTAAAGTTGCGTTCCGAACTCATCACGAAGATTTTCCGAACTTAACCGAAGTGGTTGTTTCATGCTTTTCATCATGGGAGAGCGCTGATTTCTATGCAGGTGCTTTGGGGTGGTTTCAAATGGACCAAAAATAGAAGAAAATGATTTGTTTTTACATTTTTTGATCCATCCGGAACCACCCCAAAGCACCTGCACAAAAAACCGGGCTCTCCAACAACCAAAGTCATGAAACGACCCCCTCGTTCAAGTTCGGAAAATCTTCGTGATGTGCTCGGAACGCAACTTTAACAATTTATTAAGAAAAAAGTACTGACTAGAAAACAATTCTGTTTAATTAGAGGTCATTTTTAGATCATAATCTTTAATTAAAAAAATTACCAGTGGGTTGCCATTTAAAAAAAAAATTTTTCCAGAACTCGAAAACTAAAAGAAATTTCAAAAAATGTTATTCTTGATAAATGGTCACATTTTAATTGGACTTTACGCTACACTAATTATTTTTTTTGGTACTTTGGTCGTCAATATCACTTGAGTGACATTAAATTATAAAGCATGCTTTAGGACTGTTAACCTTGTTTTTAGCTACTGTCAATCATAGTTGACAAGTTGTATGTACATATTTTTGATAGGAAAATATAATAGCTGTCATTAATTTAAAATTATCATTTATTTTGACGTTAAAGCTTGAATTACATTACAGTGTCAGAAAAGTGACGACCAAAGTATTTTGTCTCCAACTGTATACAGTATGTTCCCGGATTAAGTTTACAAGAAGAAAAAAACATTTACCTTTGATTTTACGCCAAAACTGAAAAGGAAAAACATTTTTAGCTTGACTTGACTTTTAAGGTTCTTCTACAGTTTTCAAAAATCAAGATTGTAGAACCAGTTTTAAATGGCAGAATTTTTTAATAAACTGTGAATTTTGCCAATTTCTATCAAGTTATTTCTTTTATAATAAAAATTCTGAACTTAATAATACATTTTATAATAGTCAGTCAAAAGGAAACAAATTTTTACCTTTGATTTTACGCTAAAATAGCAAAGGAAATACTTTTTTTTTTCTATAGCAGAGGTTAAACTATTTCTTTAAAAACTCTTTTGAGTAGATAAAGTAACACTTTAACAGTAAGGGTTGTTTTTGCTTTATCTGAAACGAGCAAATCTGTAATTAAAACTTCATTATTCTGACTCAGTGGAAAGAAAAGTTTTTTTTTTTCTTACTTTTGAACTTGTAATAATAATCTTTCTTTGCTTTTGAAGTCCTATCACATTGGCGATTTTATTTTTTTGACAACGATGTCACTTTGACAATTACTTAATAATTGAATAATGATTGTTTTTGTTAAAAATGACTGATTGTTTATTTTTAGAAGCTGTTTTTTGACTTGCCAATTATTAAAATTATGTTTTTTACAAACATTTTTGTTATTTAACTTGCGTTAACTCATCTGCCAAACGACATCGTTGTCAAAAAAATAAAACGCCAATGTGATGGGATTTAAAACGCAGAGAAAAATTACACTAGTTTACACGATTTTTATACCTTAGCTGAAAGCTAATTTCTTATAGATTTTGAGGCACTGAGTTAAAGAAAAAACTATTTAAAAAAGTCCACCACGTTACGTTTAAGAAATATGTAATTAACAAAAATACAAAAACCGCCAAAAAACATATTAAAAGTACTTGGTTTTATTATACTTTTTGGATCAGTTTTCTTTATAACAATCCAACAGTAATCTAGTAACATATTTTCATCCCAAAAACCTTCGTGTCGATCTTTGAAAACCCTTCAGATCTTGATGAAAACGCTCGTCTTGTTTGTCACTCATGCTCCTTAAATTTTTAGAAAAGAAGTCCAAATGCGAGTGAAATGTTTTTAAGACCTATTTAGACCCATATAATAATAATTTTCCAATAATTCAGCAACAATTTGAATTTAAATAAATTTTTAATCGGAGGCATTTATGCAGAAAGCAAGAAAATTATCGTCTGTAACAAAAAAGTGTGACGTGATAGAAAAATTTAACAATTATTTTTGTTTAATTAAAGGTAAATTAACATAGTTATAGTGTTATTAGTTATTACAAGCTCAAAATTAAGAGAAAAAATTTTTTTTTCCACTGAGTGAAAATAATGAACTTTTAAAGTTACAGACGTACTGGTTTCAGGTGAAGCACCACTTTGGGTTTTTTGCTTTGTTTAGAAGTAATAAAAATAAATATAAAAAACGGAAGAAACTCACTCTATTTGTTTATAAAATAGAAAGTAAATCACAAAAATTTTGTTAAGGTAATGAAATACATGGGCATGCATTTTTTTCTCTAAAATTTGCTTAGTGTCATTTTGCAAATTATTATAATCACCATTTAATAATCTCTACTGATTGAAGAAATTTTCAGAAAAAGACCGTTTTGTAGAAACGTGTATACTCGAGTCCGGACCAACTTCCTAAATAAGGGTCTTTCGACATATTACCTGCTTTCCAACTATTTAGTCGGAAACACTATTGTAACAAAGCGCAGTGTGAGCAGAAAGTTAGATTGGTGAAGAGTTTTTTCCCCGGGTGTAAATAGCGATAAACCATTAAGTCCTCCTAAATAAAAATATTTTCAAGATGACGTAAGCAACCTTAAAATTTTAGGGCTTGTTAATTTTTTTTTCAAAATTTGAGAACACCGAAAGAAAGATCTAAACTTTCTCTTTCAAACGCCAAAAAATCGAATTCAAAATCTTAAAAAATGGCAGAGTTACCGATTTTTAAAGTGGAAGGTGCAGATCCAATTTTTTTTGAAAAATTCCAAACATTTCAAAAACGACAAAATTTAAGTATAGGAAAAGATGATGAAACTCCCTTACAATGACACGATTAATCCAAAAACGCAGTAAAAAATATAGCTTATAAAACAAATTGTTCTTGTAATAAAATATCTTTACCTTTCGGTAAACAGAACCCAGGCAACAGCTGTGCCCCCTTCATATCCGACATGGCATATCTCACTGCTTGTCTAACATCGGACACATAAGTCGCCTGCAACTTCGGATCCAACGTCTTTGTGACGGCATTCAACGCCTCCCATGACATTTGCAACACATCCTTATCGCTATCCGTACACAGATGTATCAATCCTCGCAAGAGTTGAGGCACATGCGATGTGTATTGTGCCTTGGAATTGGCACAAAAACCGCAAAGAAGCGTCGCGGCGGCTCTTCTCTGATCGGCGTTCTCGTTTCGTGTGTTTTCAAGCATTGTGTCGATTACGGTTCGTATGCCGACTTCGTCACTGACTGATAAGACGACTGCTTGGCAGTATTCCAACTGTTGGGCCTCTTCTGGCGTTCCGCGAGATGTGGCCAAAGCTGTTTGTAAAGCTGGTAGAATGCGAGGGAGGTATTTGTTAAGGGCTTCGCCGGCCACGGATGCCAGGATTGAGAGGGCTTTTGTGTTGGTGGGAGGGGCTGTTAATTGGGGTACTAGATAGGGGAGAACGACGCGAGATTTGATCGCCATGACTTGGCGAAGACCGTCTAATGTCCATTCCACAACGTCGGGATCAGAATCGTTCTATAAAAAAAAACAAAAACAATAAAACAGTGTGCTTTCTTCAAGGAGTAATTCCATGTCGAAACAATCACTTCTAAAACCCAAATTTCCAATATTTTATTCAAATCCTAACAAGAAAAATAGTTTTCCTCAAGCAAATAAACATCAAATATTAATTTCAATTACATTAGATAATTACACAGGGCGACAAAAAAAAGTCATGTCGGGACAACTTGACAAATTTTATATCATTTTGTTCGTCTCAGTGAGACAAATCAAATGCACTAAAATGATTTTAAAAAGTCCACACACTTCGAATTAAATATTTTTTTTCTAATTTAAATGAATTTAAAATACTTCAACTTTAAAAAATCATTACTCAATAACTATTAGGCCGATTTTCTTCAAATAAAGACCATTCTCAATGGATGTCCTTGCCCTTTAGAATGATATCAATTTTGAAATTGAATATTGGCAAACTTTTCTTCGAACAATGTTCGAAGTAAATCGAAATAATCTAAGAAAAACCTACGAGTATTTTTTTTCATCATTACTATCGTGTAGAGCATATCTTTGTTAGTTGTAATCCAAATTTTCAAAAGAATATACGGAGTAATTTTCAAGATATGATTTTTTGAAGTTAAGGTTTGCTAATCAAGCATTGCTCAATATAGGAGAAATACATGTTAATCTTACTTAAAATTGCATTTTTATAAAACTATTTGTTTTAAGACTCTTCTTTTGCTTAAAAATGGTCAATTGCATCATCTTTGTTCTAATTAGAATAAACAAAAACTGTTTGTTTACTTAAAACAAATAAAGAGTACCTGCGTACCAATTAAAGCAAATAAAGAGTTTTTTTGTTGTAAAAATGACCACTGATCATTGAGCAAAGAGGATTTAGAAGGCACGAGCCTTAAATATAAGGACAAATCTTTTACAAATCAAATCACTTTCCATTCAGATTTCGACTTCACTTTGTTCAAGCTTTCTGAACTTTTTTTTTAAATATTCTGAGCAAATGCTTTCTCATCACTTTCGAGTGATGTTAAAAGCAATATTGTTCGAAGGAAAGTTTGCCAATATTCAATTTCAAATTGCATATCATTCTAAAGGGCAAGTCCATCCCTTTAGAATGGTCTTTATTTGAAGGAAAACGGCCTAATAGTAATGATTTTTTAAAGTTAAGGTATTTAAAATTCATTTAAATTAGAAAAAAGTTATTTAGGTGGAATTGACCATTTTAATGCAAAAGAAGAGTCTTAAAACAAATACTTTTATAAAAATGCAATTTTAAATAAGATTAACATGCATTTCTCCTATATGAAGCAATGCTTGATTAGCAAACCTTAACTTCAAAAAATCATATCTTGAAAACTACTCGGAATATTATTTTAAAAATTTGGATTACAACCAATAAAGAGATGCTCTACACGATGGAAATGATGAAAAAAAAAATTACTCGAAGGGTTTTCCTTAAATTATTTCGATTTACTTCGAACTTTTTGGTAGAAATTCTTCGAAGAAATGTTTGACAATATTCAATTTCAAATTTCATATCATTCTAAGGTTATCCCTTTAGAATGGTCTTTATTTGAAAGTAGTAGTAATAGTTATTGAGTAATGGTTTTTTAAAGTTAAAGTATGTTAAATACATTTAAATTAGAAAAAAATTATTTAGTTGAAAGTGTGTGGACTTTTTTTAGTGCATTTGATTTGTCTCACTGAGACGAACAAAATGATATAAAATTTGTCAAGTTGTCACAACATGACTTTATTTTTGTCTCCCTGTGTTAAACTTAATTAAAAATATTTTTAGTTATTTATTTTAATTTAAATACACAGTGTCCGAAAAGTCGAGCACTTCATTCAAAGGGAGTAATTAGGTAGTCCCCTAGAGTACAAAAAACATGAATGTTTAAAAAATTCTATCTGACAAAAAACATTGACATTTATTTCTTGACATTTGACATTTTTTATGTCTAATTAATGATACTGATGATCTTGTATATGCTTTTTTTTATAATTATTTGGTATGGGTACAAAAAAGCCACAAATAACATTAAACAGAGTTACAATTTAGAATACAGCTTCCTAGTTTCCTCTCCAATAGCCTATATCAAAAAAAACTTGTAAAATTATTTTTCCAACAAAAAAAAAATTGAGCCAAAGTGCAAAATTTAAACTCTTATAACTTTTTTTTTACATTTTTCTTGTTGTCTAGGGTATCGCCGGATGATACAGTGTCACGGAAGTGCGCGACTTTCCGAACACCTATATATTGTGAATATTTGTCAGGGAACATTTAAACAATTTTTCACCAATACGCAACAAGTCACCTTTCGTGATATAAAAGGTATAAAAAATAATAAATCACAGTTTTTTTGTTTGTTTCTTATTTACAACTTTATTTTTTTTAACAATTCCAGTAGGTACTTTTTATGTCTGTCTTTCAATAATAAAAAAAATTGTTTTTATTTTTTTTTACTTTGAAAAATATAAAATTGTCGAAAGTTAAATGTTTTGTGTACCAATTCCACTTTTTAATCGTATTTCCGGTTTTCGAAATCGAGTAAATCTAGCCGTAGTTGTAAAAGTATACGAAAAATCGCCAAAATCCGAAAAAAACGGATTATTAAATCAATTTACTTAAAAATGTATTTTTAACGTTTATTTAAAACTTTTCAACAAAACTCGATTTAGTAGACTTCACCAGACTATACCGATTATTAAATCAATCCATTTAAAACTGTGTATTTTTTCAACATTTATTTTAAAGCTTTGAACAAAATTCGATTCAGTCAACATTTTACCAGATTAATCGGGTATACGATAAAGTGATTTTTATGTAAAACCTCCAATTTTTTAAATTCTTTAATCGTATTTCCGATCTTCAAAACTGACTTGCAAAATGATAGGAAAAATAATTTAATTCGGAAAAACTTTAAATTCGAAAAAATTGAAATTAATCCACATAAGACGGTTTTTTAATGTTATTTGAAAACTTTTTAACAACACTGTACTAAGGAATAGAGATAAGTTGGGCTGAGAAATCTCAGATTACCCTTTGTCTTCATCTTTTCTCTATTCTTCATAAGGAAAACTATTTTATTTTACAGGTTGAGTTTTTGAGGTACCTTAGACCATTGTTTTAGGTGAGAGAAATCAAATATTATTCACAAGTGAGATAAAGTACTCACAAGTGAGTAAATTTGACTATTATATTATTTTTTTCTATTATATTGAAACTCGTGAGAAGTGTCCCACTCGTGCGCAAGCGCACTCGTCGGTCAAAATTCTCACTCGCGTATAATGATGCATTTCTATCACTTATAACATAATGTACTATTTTACACAAACTTTTAACTTATTTAATCGTATTTTGCAAATGTCTGTCCTGAAATTTTGTGAAAACCAAGTAAAGGCGCTGATGGTTTTATTCGATTTTTTTAGATTTTTATAAATGTGAATAAATACCATTTTTTTATGAAAACAACTAAAAATATTAATTTTTTTCAAATATCCCACCACGTCCGTTATTTGATTGAGGACCCTTTTTTAGTGATCGTTTTGACAACTTTATCAAAAATCTACTCACCAATTGATTAAGCATTGTTGGTAAGATATCATCCAAAGCCCTCGCTCCAACAGTCGAATGCAAACTATCAAAAGTCTTCGCTGCTGCTTGCCTCACTTCGGGTAGTGGATCACACAATGCTTTCCTCACCGTCGGTACCAACGAATTAACAAAAGTCAAAACCATCTCTCTGGAAGTCGAAGCCATGATTTCCGACAATCCTATACACACTCCTTGTCTCTGATCGGGCTGATCCGATTGGAGACCCCTTTCCAGAATCGGAATAATTTCCGGTAACACTCTCTCGCCCAACTTCCGGACAAGATCACCAAGTGTCCTTGCAGCAACTTGTCTTTTATCATAGCTATCGCTGGCAAGACAACCGAGCAACAAACCGAATAGAGTTGGTAGAATTTCTCTCAGTGTTCGGGGAGTGTTTGTCACGACGACCTTCCAGACATGCAAAGCCGCCTGTCTTACCATGAGTGCGACATCGGAACGACCCATGTAGAGACCAGCCAAAACACGATTACGACGTTCAGCACCCAAAGCTCTGATTATGGCATGATGGGATTGTTCAGTACCGAAATTGTCATCTTCGCTGGCCGTTTCCGTGCTCATTTTACCGGTCACGCCGGAAATTCGGTAAAGTAGGTCGCCGAGAAGTTGGACCGAACTGGAAAAAGTAAAAAGGGGGCGCTACTAGGCTGCTTTTTTGTATTTTACACTGTTAAATTATTTTTTTCTACTCCCACATCTAAAACACGGATTATCGTATATGTTTCCATGACGCTAAGTGACCTTTTATACACATCTTGACAATCCGTGACTTATATACGTATTAGTCACGTTGCTAATAGAAACTGTCATTTTAGTCACGGGCTGAAGTTCATTAACAAGTAAAACTAAAACTGGACAAAATATTTTCAAGCAAAACAGAAATATCACAAAGCGTTCAAAAACAAAATCGTGGTATCAGGAGCATAAGAGTGCAAGAAGTGGCGAAGGCGTGAACGTCTGCGCATCAAACTGACTGATCACAATGTGCGCAATGCTTCCAGCTCTTGCTAATTATTCTTGCGCAGAGGCCCTTGCTAATATCCTAAAAACTGAGTCTGGAAATGACCCTGTTACTCACTTTTTGGTTTTGAACATTTTAGCAATGAAATTTTTAGGATAAAATTATTTTGCTTCTATGTTTTAACAACGAACATTTTACACAAAGGTGTCTTTAGTTCTTTCCGATTTTGTATTTTTTATGTTTACTCTATGAATAATTTGTTTAATACGTATGTTGGACTTAAATATTTTATGAACATTGGTTTTTACTTTGAATTTTTTGACAGTGAACTACCCTCCAAAGCTAAAACTCGTCAAAATTGAATTTGGTCGATATTCTCCATGAGTAAAAATGTTTGTCGCACACAGAATTCAAATTGTATTTTTTGATAGCTTTTTAGAAAAGCTAAAGTGTGATTTTTTGTTTTGTATTTTATTTTCTTTTGGGCCCAATAAATCCTAATATTATTTTAATTCTTTGTAGATTTGTAATTTACGAACTGAAATCAAACGAATATGAAAAAATCTCTCAAGTACTTTCGAAAAATAAATTTAGTCCTGTTAACTAATTGTAAATAATTAAACAAACTTTGATAAATATACAGGATGTTCCGTTTTTATTGTTACAAGTTTAAACAGTTGATAGAATATTCAATTTGAAGATTTAAGTTTCCTATGAACATGTATCGAAAAATGCTACGCGAGGGAGCTACACCCTCTCAAATTAATAGATTTTTTTCAATATTTCAGCAACCATTGTAGATAAAATTACAAAATTTAGTACAACTGATAACCTTTATACACCCAAACGAATTCAAAGATAAAATGTCTAACTTTTTATTCAAGAGCGTCCTAAACTATGGTAAAAAGTACCGTAACTATTTTGGCTATTGGTTCTTACCACTTTCAGCCAGAAAATTCTAAATTTCATAGTTTTTCACAGAAAATAGGTCTTTTGCGTTTTTTTTTACAGCTTACCGTTTTTGAGTAAAATCAGTTTACAATATGTGTTACAGACCATAAATAAGATAAAAATTAAAATTAAATTCATCTTACCGTTTAGAACGCCCGTGTTAAAAAAAATTGACAACTGATTTTGAATTTGTTCAGGTGTTTAAAGGTTATTAGTTGTAGCAACTTTTGTAATTTTATCCAAAAATCACTCTATAAAGAGACTTTATTCCACACTTTAGATGCGTATAAAGTACCAGTTTATCCACTAGTCGAATAAAGTAACTTTATTTCACTATTAGTAACCAGCGCACCGAGTAACAGCTTACTACGTTTAACCGAAAGCACATTTGGCGTGACGTTTAAATGTCAGTTTAATTTTTAATTAAGTTTGAAATAATTTGAGTCTGTGATTGTGGATAAAACGTTATATTGCAGTCGTGTGTTAGTCGCGTTTTATCCACTTAAGAAACATTCTTGCGTGGATAAAACGTTACCTAACACACTCTTACAATAAATAACTATTATCGATTCTGCAATAATGGAAAAAATCCATTAAAAACGCATCTCTTTCATGGGGTATAGCTCGCTCACATAACATTTTTGAATACATGTTTATAGGGAGTTTTGTCTTAAAACTGAATATTTTATCACCTGTTTAAATTTGTAACAATAAAAACGCAACACCCTGTACAAATAGTATATTAAAATACAAGTTGCAGAAGGAACAAATGAGTGCCTGAAGAACCTTCTGCAACGAGTGTTTTGTACTATTTTTTCTATTTTGCTTTATATCATTTTATAAATTAAAAGCCAAAAATTTTAAATTCTTTTTTCTAGGGAATTTTGTGACGGTGGGTGACATTTATGTGGAATAATTTTAGGTGGTTGTAAAAAATAAAAATAATTCTTATTTTCACATTTGAAAATGAATAATAAAGAAAGTCCGTCACTAAATAAATTAACGCCAACGACTTATGAAATCACTCAAATGACGTCATTTGGGTGGTTTAATAGACTTATTACAAAACTGAAAAAAGAAAAAGAAGTTCTAGGTATCGTTTTCAAAATATGTTTGAATTGTGTTAGGTGGGCCGATCCCGACTGTAATGCAATGTCGGGCCAACCCGCGACGAAGGTAGAGCAAGCTCCTGGTCTTCGTCAAATTCCAAAAATCAGTTTAATATACTGGCCCCGCATGCGGGGCGTATCAGATATTAAGCTGATAAGAACAGATACTACACTTTGATCTTAGCCATAGGCCGAGAAGCGATAACGAAACAGTTTCCTTTCGAGATTTTAACTCCAAAAGAACCTTACGTACTCGCTAGGTTGATACTATAGCGACACCTTGCGACGATTTTTAGTACTTGTCAGGCATTCCGAGTTGTAGCGAATTCATACTTAAACAATAATGACAATCCCTATTTTTGTTACTTGACGAATAATAATAAATACTAATCGAAATTTACTTTATTTATTAATTACTAATAATTATTTACTAATCGAAATTTTAAATTGTCGCAACCGAAATCAAAAGCCAAAGCTTCAGCTTATATCTCTATATACAGGGTGAACAAAAAATATTAAATCAAGCGTTTTTTTAACACTTTGCATTCAGAAAATAATAATTAATAATAATAAAAAGTGCTATAAAAATGTGATTTTGAGAATGACATTTTGTTTTATTTTTGAGTTATGGGTTTTTTTCTTTGTCACAATAGCAACAACAAAAATTGAATAAAATGTAGATCGTTATAATTCTCACATCATAGCCTTTTAAAAAAAGGTTTAAGTTGTCATTTTTTTTACAAAATTCAAAAACAAATTCAAAAAAACGTGGTTACATATTTTTTGTTGACCATGTATAAATTAATTTGTACTGAATTTTTATTTTCTTTGTCTCGTCATCTCATCAATTTTATTTTATTATAAATTACAGCGGCCTACTCGATTCCTTTTTTTTTTCGAAAAAAACCTCGACGTTTCTTATTTTGCAAAAATCTCACAAGTTTACAAAATAGACCCCACAAACCCTATGTCGGCTCATAGAAAATGCCATGCAATGATGCAATAAAATATAGGGTGTTGTATTTGAAAAAGTTGAGTATCATTGTCATTTTCAAAAAATCGTAGTAGACGATGGAACATCGACTCAAAGTTTGCCTTTATCTAAAGCTTAAGGAATCGACTGGAAAAAAATTGGTCAAATTTTGTTGAATGGTTCTGAAATTATCAAATTTTCTGTGGGTCTATGCACCACGCTATTTTGACATTGATATAAAGTCCGATTTTTTATAATCAATTATCAGTGTCAAAGTTCCATAAAAAATCAGACTGTACCACCCTAAAATTCCAAAAACATTTATTTACGGACCAGCTATATATTTTTTTTTCCACTAAATCAGATTTAAGGTTATGCCTAGTCTGAAATTTTCAAAATGCAAAGTGAAAGCGAACCACTGCCATTTTTTCACGTTCCGACAGTGGTTGTCCTGTACTCGTATTGCGTAGTCATTTTAATTCAGACTTTAAAAATGAGTTTGGTATACGCGCACTAACGCACTGACATAAAAAAAATATTACACTCAATGCCGCCAATCCATATCATTGACTGTTTCCGACCACACGTTCCAACATGAGAACACTTTCACAATAGATTATAAAAAAATCGGACTATATATCAATGTCAAAATAGCGTGGTGCATAGACCCACAGAAAATTTGATAATTCCAGAACCATTCAACAAAATTTGACGAATTTTTTTCCAGTCGATTCCTTAAGCTTTAGATAAAGGAAAACTTTGAGTCGATGTTCCATCGTCTACTACGATTTTTTGAAAATGACAAATGATACTCAACTCAACTAAGTCAACAACTATTGCAGATAAGTCTAAGAAACTCGGGTGTGATATATCGACAATTTAGTAGTGGCGAATACAAAAGTGTAACAAAAATTTGGAGTTTTCATTTAAAAAAAAACAAAACTTAGTTGTGTATCTTATTTTGGGACAGAAAAAATAAGTTGATAGTTTGCACGCATCCCTGGGTCACTGTATAAATGTTTAAAGATATTTAAAGATAAAAGAGCACAAAAAGACAAAATGCCTACACTCTATTATTTGAAATGTTTACTACTACAGAAACCATCAAATTTTTGTTGTGCTGTTGTCGACTTTACAAAATCTCTACATTTATAATTCTAGAAAATTATATACAATTAAAACGTAATTTTTCAAAAATTCAACGCATGAATGGCTAGATTAAAAAATCGGATGAAAACATCACACGACTTTCCTTATCCCACTTATCTGGAAACACTCTTACGACAATAATTTAGTGTTGGAAATCCGAGTAGCAAACCTAAAGTTTGCGTCAGTGCCATCTGCCGGAAATAGATGATAGTTGTCGCGGGTTCGAGTCTAGGGTGCATTGTTTTTAGTTTGGCACCCATTATTATTTTTATTTTATCACATTTTACTGTTATACTGTTTACTGTTATCTAGAGTTCGAGTTTTTATCTATGTTAATTTTGAAATCTAATTAACATTCTTACCTGTATCGAATCCTCCAATTTTCATCAAACAATCCCTTTTCCAACTCTGGCAGAAGCAACAAAATGGCCGAATCTGCATACAATGTCACAATCCTCTGTCCTGCCTTCAACGCCGTATCTCTCACATATTCATTTTCATCAGCCAACGCTTTCAAAATCGGATTAATAATCTGTCCAATATACACCGTAAAATCATTGGTAAACACCACTGGCATATAAATAAACATCATGATATATCCATCCTTGACATGAGGCGCGATATCCGTCCTCTCCGCCGTCGCGATAATCTCCGGCATCAATTTATGCAACTTCTCGACTCCCAACCCGCCAACAACCTCTGAAAGCCCCTGAGCGGCTCCGGATCTATCCACAGAACTGCTTTCAGAAGTCAGCGTCTGCATCAACCACGGAAGGAGATCCTCGAAACTCGATTCGCCCATTCCCCGGACCATAGCGCCCAGAGCTCGAGCACTAACACTCCTAACTTCCGGTACCGGATCCAGGAGAGAGGTTTTCAGGCCCGGAATAATCGTCGGGAGGTAAGGGAGGAGGTCTTTCTGGTCGGTGAGCGAGTACATATTTCCGATGATTTGTGCGGCCATTTTGCGCGTTTCGGTGGAGCGATCCATGAAGGCTCTTTGGACCACTGGCATGATGAGAGCTAAAGATGGGGCGTCGATGAAGTGGACGAATTGGGTGTCGAGAAGTGTTTGGAGACACACGGAGGTCTTGTTCGAGGGGTCTTGAAGAGCTTTGAGTAACACGGGGACGATGGCTGCAATAGAAGATGTAGAGGGTGAATCAAGAGCGATTGTAGCGGTTTTCGACAATTGATAATTTTTTAGCTCACTTGATAACATTTTTTGAAAAATTTGTTTTTTCGATGAAGCAAAATCTTGGTGTTTGATGATAACTTGAAACCTTGAGAAAATTACTAAATTGCTCAAACTTATGAATAACACAAGTGAGTAGATTTTGCGACTTTTAGGTCCAATTCCGGAAATTTTGAGTGTGTTTAAGACTAGTTTTAACAAATGCCCATTCATTTCGGCTTTTACTTCATTAAAATTGATTGATTTATGGATTTAAAAATGTGTTCAAATATTTGGTGAAATAAATTCAAAAAAATCATATTCATAATAATAAGTAATTTTGGTTTATTTATGTACATTTAAGGATGTTTTTTGTTAAGAAATTCACTAAAAATGCTAAATTATTGCCTAATTAAATGTACATAAATTTCTCTTTATTTCAGTATATTTAGAGTGTCTGTTCTCTGTGACAGAGAAACTCACTATCGAAAATGGAAAATTTTTACTAACCCAAAGCATAAAAATTGCAAAATTATGTTGCATTAATTAAATGCATTATTTCATTTTTTTATTTCATTATTTCATTGCATTTTCCTTTAAATTTCAAACGTCTTACATCAAATAAAAAAACTTTTAAAATGTTTTTAAGTGATAATTTCTCTATAATATATTCACTAAACTCCCGACATGTCAAAATGACATTAAATTAGTTAAACAAAAAGTCACTATAGCTATGTTGGTGACAACTTCACTCAAAGTTTAACAACCTGGTCGCTATCACTTGATTTGAAATGATTTAATTATTATCATTGGTGCATGTGCCGTGTACCATGGAAACTTGACATCAAGTACAGTCAGATGAAATAATAGTCATCTATGTCGTTTGGGATACATTCAAAAATTTTGGTTTGACATTGTAAACGTCACGGGAGTTTTGTGAATACATAATAGGTTCGAAAGATTTTAACAAAACAAAGAAAATAATACTTCCTCTGTCCAGAAATATTTATATTTATAAAAATATTATATATTTAGTTGTTTTTCACAAATTAGGAAAAGGCGGCTTTGCTTCTAAAACTACACTGTCATTTTAAAAACCCTTTTTATATGTGAAGTTTTTGACAGCAACTAAAAAGTGTAGTTTACCTTAGAAGATAAGTTTTTAATCGAAAAACAGGGATTTTCAAGACCTGATATAAAGCTCCGGCCTAAGAAAATAATGGGTTAAAGAAAATATTTTGGCAAACAACAGTTGTAAAAAGACTAATTTAACTCTAAACAAAAGACAAGCGGTTTATCATGTGCTTTTTCTGAATTAAATTCTGATATTTGGAATAAGGTTTTTCTTTCTCACCAGCTGTGTATGGTACAAACCATAAGAGTAAATTGAGGTAACAATTATAAAGTAAGTCATATGAAAAAGACCATTTACAAATTTTAGACTTTATGAACATGTACAAGACATCATAAATTCAGTTTGAATAACTCAAATTACTCCTAAAAATTTTTACGTTATTGTATTGTAATTAAATTAAGATGTAGTTATGTTTCAATAAAATATGATTTTTAAAGAGAATCGGATACTTATTTCTGGACAGGAAAAAATTCGAAATCGGACACTTATTTCTGGACGGAGGGAGTATAAAATTGAATCGTTATGCCTTATTTAATGTTATTTTTTATTACGCCTAGTTTATATTTTTTAGATTTAAAACGTGTAGATATCTTATTTCAAACAAAATTAGAGTCTTAAATGTATTATTATTTGGTAATATCGTTAAATTTAAGGCGTTTTTCAACTTTCAACTTACAAAATTTAAAGTTATTGTTGGTTTAGATTGTGAAATATTTATCAACAAGTCCGTGGTAATCAGCATAATCTAAACAACATTTAATTTAATGTTCCTTTAAATTCGATTTTGAAAGTGGTCCTAAATGTTTTTGTGTTTTTATTAATAGAACGAGTATTTTTAGACCCATGTTATAGACTCACCCTGTATAGAAAAATATTTATATTAAACTGGACAATTGCTATATCTAGCTACTAATGTTTCATTGTTTATTATTGGTGGCAAAGGGAAATCTAATGCGAGATGCACGCTTTTTGTAACGAGTCTTTTATACAGTGTGATTTTTTTTGTTGTAGTTATCCATCAGCAATGAAACGTATCGCGTAACTAAAACGGTATATTTTGTGTTGCCTAAATATCAAATGTCACATTTGAATTAGTCACAACCGACAATGTAGTCTTGAAAAAACAGATCTTTGATGAGAATCGAGGAAAATGATAGACAGTACATGTGGAAACAACGAAAACTGTAAAAAATAAATTAGGTTATGTTTATGTTGTGAAGTTACGCAATACGTTCTACTGCTGACGTAAGTGTCATAGATAAGTAGAACAAAAATTTAAAAAATCACGGTACTATTTTTCCTATTTTCCACTTTTTATGAAAAAAAAAGTATTTAAATTTGGGGAATTTTGCGTCAGTTGATGACACGTAGCAGTATTATTCATAAAGGCGCTGGAAATTTCAACTTAATATCTGCCATTGTGCGTAATCTGAAAATGAATGCTCAAGATTTTTTAATGTTCGTCACCAAAAATTCGGAAAGCAATTTACTTCCAACGACACTGTTCCCAACATAAAATACTCTAGGCTGTTAACTCACCTAAACGAGTTCGTTTAGCGTTGCTAATGACGCGAAATTAAAAAAAATATATATAATTCTTTATTTTGTAATAATGTACGCTCAAAATTTAACAAGTTGATTACACACTATATTTTTTTCTATGATTTCTAAATTCTTCACTTTTTCATGTTTAAAAATTTAATTGTCATTTGCAATAAATCGCTCGTTATTGCACTTTTTATAGTGATATTTTACTTCCAAATTTGACGACATCCATTATATATAAAACCCCGATTGGTCTAGTTTAGTTTGGCAATTTCAAAACACAATAATATACACAATGGTGGTAATACAAGTAATTCTCTTAATTTTTTTAATAAATTATAGCACAGAAGTTGAGCAGACAGAAGTTTCACCACATCCAAAGCGAAGTAAGTGTTACAAAAGTTTTTTTTATTAAAAATCCACAGAACCTGGCCAGTGCTACGAGGAAAGGTTGGGTCATTTGGAAGCTGGGAGCAACAAAGAGGTTCTAGGGTTTTGTGAAAAAGTGTACTGTTTTTCCGATGGATCTGGAATAACAATTTTGTCCAGGTTTAATTTTGTAATTATTAGAATGTTGGGCTTACTTTTATTTTAGTTGTACTGAATATAATACTTCGGGACGATACTGTGCTGATCCTAATAAAAAATTCCCAGATTGTTGTCCATTCAAGTGTGGTCTAAGATTAAATTGGTAGACTAACAATAAAATAAATAACTACTAATAAAATAATATAAAGGAAACAATGAGTTTTAATTTGAATTTTATTTTGTAAATAATTATTATTTTCAAAAGCCTCTGTTGACCTGTTTTTACTACTCGAATTTAAAATTCAAATACATAGAAAAAATTGTTTCTCAAGAACAACATTTTTGGTAAAAATTAACGGTCATTTAACAACAAATATTTTATCATAAAAATCAAATGACGTTTTTGGGAGGTAACAAAAATTTTTAACAACAAATGGCCGTTTTTTTCTTTTGGTTTTCATTCAAAATTAAAAAAAGTCAATTATTCTTCAAAATTTTGACAGTTACTCCTTAAAAACAAGAGAGGAAACGTCCCATTATGACAAAAAAAAATCATTTTTAAACATTTCCTCCCAACAGGAATCAAGCTGTCCCTCGGGAATAAAATAAATGAAATGCTGACTTTTATTTTTAAAATAAACTAGAATTGAGTGAATTGAATCTTTTGGGTGTTTCTTGATACCAATTTTTATTTTAAAATTGAGCAATAAATGAGCTTAAAATATTTATTTTGCCAAATTATTTGACATTTGACCAATTTATCATTTTCTTATGTTAGTATTAATTTTGTCTGTTGAGAGGAAAGTTTTGTATGCATGTCGAATAAACATCTTATACTTTAGGATAAAAATGGACTTCTGGAGGATATTTTGAAGAATTTAATTATAAAAGAAAGTCATGATGACAGTGATTTTGGCATTAATTTTAAAGATTCGGATTAAATTTTACTTTCTGTTTGTTTTTAATTTTGTTTGTTTTACACATTAAATCAGATGAATAACTATTACTGTACAGTTGGACCTAAAGTAACGAACAAAATTGATATCTTTGTTATGTCATTTTTCAAAGAAATTTTCGAATAAGTCGATTTTATGTTTGTAAATACATATTACATTTTCACATTATACCAACATTTATAACGTCATTGGTCTTGGAACAATGACGTTATTAATTTTTTTTAATGGCTACTGACATTTTTGTTTACTGTTTTGGTAGCACATTCCTTCATTTCGACAAAAAAAATATCTATAAGCCCTGTTTTGAAAAACTTCGCAAATACCAGCATTTCTCCAGTCAGTTATGCAGGGTGCGCCAGAACTCGCGCTCCAGAGAAAACGACATCTAAGGTAAGATATCAGGAACATGGAAAAATGTTTAAAAAATTTTATCCATAAAATTTCGAAGTTTTAAATTTTGCACTTTAACTCCATTTATTTCACTTAGAAAAATAATATTCCAATTTTTTTTGTTACAGGCTATTCGAAGAGGAAACAAGGAAGCTGTATCCTAAATTGTAACTCTGTTTAATGTGATTTGTGGCTTTTATTAACAAAATTTTTGTACCTTTACTAAGTAATTAAAAAAAACGTATACAAGATCAGTATCATAAAAAATATACATAATATACAGGCTGTCACTTATAATAAAGACCCTGACCAATTTTTTTTTACAAAAAATAAATGTCAAAACTTTTTGACAGAGAATTTTTTAACATATTTCCTACGTTCCTGGTATCTTATCTTACTTGAATTTTTTCTCTGGGGGAGTTCTGACACCCTATATAACATTTTTGTTATGGATTTTAATGCCTTGTTGCCTATATATTTTTTTAATAAACAACATTAAAACTATACATAAAACCTTATCATCAACAATAATTAAAAAACAATCACTTTTTATAAAATAAAATCAAAAATAGAAAGATAATGGCCTTTTTGTGTAATTATCGATAACTTTTTTTATTCCTAAGAAGTATAGAAAACTTATGTAGAAACAATTTTTTTGTAATAACCAAAAAGTTAAAAACAATTAACAAAAATGTCGGTCGCCACTAAAAAAAATACTTCGAGTTGGATCTTCTTGGCATGAGAATGACAATAAAATTATCATAACGATATTCAAAAACCTGCGCCGGCATTTTTTCCAAAGCACTTTTCGCAATAATCAGGAACAAAAAAACTTTTCAAAAATACAGAAATCGAATATGGCGTCCTAAAAAAATCCAAACTTGAGTGTTGTAACTCTGACATCAAAAGCGCCTTGGAAAATACGATGACAGATTTAGATTCCTTGTAAGAAAGTGCCTTAAGAACGTCCAAGTTAAAAAACATTCAGATTTCTATATTCTTGTTCTTCATAAAGAACCACAGGTTTTTTAGTTTTAAGAAGCGAACCTATTCGTCTAAGTGCATTATGTAAAGTAAAATGTAATAAATAGTGGTTTACCGTATTTTTCATGCCAATTATTATTGTTTCGAGCAAAAAAACATAGGTGTTCGATTTGAAAAACTAAATTTGGTAGCATTTCCGGCTACACCGGATGTGCCAAAAAAATTTGATGCATTTACTAAGAAAACGAGGAATGAATAGTATTATTTGAAAAATTAGTTTTTGAAAAAAAAGTAAGTTTAGGTGTTATCGGCCAGGGCGACTTGGACCGAACACTCTGTATGTTTACCCCAGTGTAAAGAAAGCGTTTAAAAAAAAATCCAACTCTCTAGGATTTTTTTCCACCGATTGCCCTATTTTTGTCTAATTTGGCTGAGCTAATAATTTTAAATTACCTTGAATCTCTGGATTGCGTATAACCGACCCAATGACCTTCAACGCTGCCGCTCCGGCTTCTTGAACCTTCATATGCGAATCACTCAACACCTCGATCAATTTCGGTACGATACTCGGCAAACAAGACGACAACTGCTTTGGTGCACAATACGCCATAGCCCCCAACAACTCTACTGAGCCTGTTTTGGTCCTCCACGAGTCCTGCTCCAAAGCATCGAGCAATGATGGCAAAACTAGCTTCACACCATGACCCGATAGCTTACTCATCACGACTTTAGCCGTATCATCAGCAGCTGCTCGAACATATTGACTCGTATCTCCGAAACATTGTAACAAATGAGGCAAAACGTGAATGATATACGGCTCGAAAAGTTTGCCCAACATGTGGAAAAGCATCTCAAAGGCGAATAAAGCGCCCTCTCTATGCTTGTAATTTTTCTTATCTTGGATTGCTTCGGTGAGTTTCGTCATAATATCGTGTTGTTTTAAGGCGAGAATTCCCATTCCTTTGACGATGCCGGCCAAACCATAAGCTGCACCTTTACGTTCGCCGTATTTGTCGCCTTTGAGAAGTTGATGGAGCAACTTGTTGATGTAACCAGGAGCTTCGTCTTTGACGGATGGTATGAGAGGTGGTAAACAATTACCGACTGCTTCTTGTACAGTCTGTGACGGTGTTGACAATGCCTGAATCAGTCTCAAAACTATTGGTTTAATTCTTTCGTCGTCTTTATCTAAATGACGAGCCAAGGAACCCATGAGGATTACCACAGCTTGCTTGACGGCGTCCAAATGTGCAGATTTGGTCGATTTGCTCATGAAATTGTCGAAGACTGGCCACAAAGTACTCACAGTTTCCTGTAAACAACATTTACCGTAAATGATTTTTTTCCAACTTTTGTAAAATTGAAATGTTTTTTTTTATTTTTTAGAAAATAAAAAAAATTAATCTTAAAAAATAACGTTTTAAAATTCTTGTTTAAAACATTGATATTAACAAATAA
>NW_025400983.1:15739032-15741950 GCF_015345945.1 Tribolium madens | reverse complement strand
TTTCCTAACAATTTTAATGTTTCCTAAATAGCCTCAAAACATCAATTGTTTTTTCTACAAAAAAATTAACATCAAATAACAATTTCAACTTTGTAATAAACAATAATAATAATAATAAAATCAATAAATTAAGTTAAAAAGATTTTCTAATTACTTAAAATAATGCTACAATTTTTTTTATTTAAATACAGACTGTGCCAGAACTCGCGCCCCAGAGAAAAATGTCATATAAGGTGGGATACCAGAAACTTGGAAAAAATGTTTAAAAAATTTTATCTATAAAAATTTCAAAGTTATGAGAGTTTAAATTTTGCACTTTGACTCTATTTATTTCTGTTGGAAAAATAATTTCCAAGTTTTTTTTGCTACAGGCTATTAGAAGAGAAAACAAGGAAGCTATATCCTAAATTGTAACTCTGTTCAATGTTATTTGTGGATTTTATTAGCAAAATTTTTGTACCTCTACTAAATAATTGTAAAAAAACATACAAGGTATACAAGATCGCAAGTATCATTAAATAGACATAAAAAATGTCAAATGTCAAAAACTAATGTCAAAATTTTTTGATAAATAGAATTTTTTAAACATTTTTTTCATGTTCCTGGTATCGTATCTTACCTGAAATTTTTCTCTGGGGCTGGAGTGCTGGCGTACTCTGTATATTGTACATTTGACGTGATAAACATTTTTAAAACGCCAAAGCGACTTCATTAATAAGGCATAGGAAAAAAAAACACTGACAAATATAAAAAAGTCAAAAATTACATCATGTTATATCCATTACCTACACGGGATGAGATAATGGAAATTTACCAGAATTTAAGAAAAGTCATTTATGAATTGTCACATTTCCAAAGTTTAAAAAATTAGAACATATTTAAACAGTCCCGACGTAGATCTAGTAGAAATGTTTCACACATTCGTAATCTTTGATTAATTTCCCATAATAAAAATAGGTTTTTTTAAACTTCATTCAAATTTATAAGTTATTAAACCATATTTCCAGCCTTTGAAGATATGTATTTTGCTGTAATAATCAAAATTATAAGAAAAATCACTAAAAAACATATATAACCGAATTATTTAAATTAACCCACTCAAAACAGTCTTTAATTTTTTGAAATCTTTACCGAGTTACAAGACGGCTCAATTTTTCAAAAGAAAAACTCATTCAGTATTACGAATTTCGGTTCATTCCATTTTATATAAGAAATGTTTTTAGTCATTTCAAAAACGTGTGTTTAAAAAATTAGAAAATATTTTTGTAGCTCCGGATTTTTCCTAGACATATTTTGACGAATTTTTCCAAAATGGGAAACCAATTTTCTTTACAGATTCCTAACCTCCTAATTTTACAGCTGAAAAAATAATGTTTATACAATTTACTTTCAAAATTTTTATTATTTAATCAAATTTCCGGACATGAAAGTGACAAAACTTAGTAATATTAATTTTAAAATTATGAAAAAAATCACTAAAGTCCATTAAAACCATTTTTCAATAATTTTATTTTTTTAACACAATTTGAGTCACTGCGGACTTTATTGGATTACAATAAAACCGTTTAATTTTTGCAGGAAATTCTTACAGATTCGAATTCCTCAGTTCGTTTTATCACATTTCCAATTCGGACGAATTTCTCCGAAACTATGTATCCTAGCTGAAATATTTTCACAGATTCATAATCCTAATAAAAAAATAAAAATTTGCATTTAAGTTTTTAAATTATATATTTAATCATATTTACGGCCGTCGAAATGGATTATTTCTGGAAATAATTTCAATTTCAATAGAATTTGGATAAAATCGCATTATTGACGTTCATTTAAAAATCTTTTAACCAAACTCGAATAGTCTTAAAAAAAAAAGCCATTTACCACATTTCCAAAATGCGTGTTTTAAATATTGGAAGATAAATTTTACAATGCTAGCTGAATTTTTTTACAGATTCGTAATCCGGAATTTAAACAAAAAAGTGATGGTTTCACCACCAAATTACCTTTCCATGCAAGTCCACAATTTTCAAAGCTGCATTTAACATTTCCTTCCGGACTTGCTCATGCCGATCGCTTAGTGACGTCGAGACGAAAAATTGAACCAAATCACCAATCAAATCTGGAGTTATCAGGGGTGCCAACTGAGCCAAAGCTAATGCCACACCTCGTCTCGGGAACCAAGTATCAATTGGTTTCTCCAATTCACGACCAAATTCATCCAATTTCGCTGGAATCATCTTAAAAAAAAATCAAGAAAAACAATCACAAACCAAAACAAGTGCAAACCTGCAATCTCTGATTGTACAATTTCAAAAGTTTCTCCAAAGTTTCCTGCACTTGTTCTTTATTATCTTGTAAGAGAGCAGCAAGTGCACGAGAAGCGGCCACTTGAACACATTCGACTGGATGTTCAATATCAGGCATTAATTCTTCGCTGAGATAAGCAGGAAATTCTAATTTTGCCAATTCCCATAATTTTTCGGCTAAAATTTGGTTTTCCTCGTTTTCATCAAATTTCGCAATCCATATTCTTTTGCTAATTTTCATAGCGTAATCGTAGTCGCTTTCGTAGTTCGGTAGTGAAGAGACAATTATTGTTAAACTTCGTAAAGCTGCGTCTCTTACTACAACAGCAGGATTTTGCAAACCGGTCAAAAGAACGTCGATTTCGTCCATTGTTGCTTTTGCACATCCGGGGTCGCCACTAGCGCACCTAGCGACATCTAGAAGACATGCTTCGGCTTGCGATTGCACTCGACCGGCTGAACTACCTACAAAATTATTTCAACAGAATTAGAAAAGAAGTTTTTAATTTAAGCATTGAGTTTTATATGGACATATTAAGATATTTTTAAAATAAACTATTTGATATTAAAATACTTTAAAAACTAAGATAAAATAAGACAAAACTCTAAAAATAA
>NW_025400983.1:15732839-15738467 GCF_015345945.1 Tribolium madens | reverse complement strand
TAATTTATATAAAAAAATCATTTTAAAAGAACTCAAGTAACAATCTCAAAATGATTATGAAACTTTCACAATTATTAAAAAATGCCACAAAATCTTATATTCTCCTAAATTTAACCAAGAAGCGTGAAAAAACAATATTAAAATTTTGAAAACATATCAGTTTTCCAATCTCCAATATTATTATTTTTTTAAATTGTTTTTTTTTAAATTTATAATAAACAATAAAACAATTACAAAAATCTCAAAAACATTTTCAAGTGACCAAATTTCAGAAATTTCTTTAAAACTCATTCATGTTTTTTGTTTCTTCTTTATTTTATTCCTTACTGTCATTTCTCAAGATTTTAACAAAAAACTTAGCAAAGAGAAATCTTTAAAAAAATCAGAAACATTTTTTCAAATGATTAAACAACTGCTTACAGAATTTTATCTAGAAATTTCGCCATTGTTGCCAACCAATTTTTGTAAATAAAAGTTTTATTTTAATTAACAAATCATTATTTTGTTTTTTGTGTTATTTTTATTATACAGGGTGCGCCAGAACTCGCGCCCCAGAGAAAATTTTCATTTCTCTTCTTCTTTAGATTCTTTACTATTATTGTTTAGCTCAATTTGCAAAAGAAAATCGAAATTCATAATATTTCTTTTAACGATTTGAGTAATTCTTTATCTCAAAATCTTAGTTGTTTTTCATAACTGTGATAAAAAAAAATTTCCTCACAAATTTCAAAATTAAAAAAAAGTCTCAAAAGCTTAAATAAATAATGATCCTCTGAGAACTTCACAATAATCAAAAACTATCTCAAAATATTAAAATTTTAATAAGTTAAACTTATTAAAATATTAATATTAATATTAAATTAAAATATTAATAAGTTTAACAAAAATAAAAAACGTATGTACAGGGTGATTCTTAAATAGACCGACAAAATTTTATCATTGGTAGAATCAAATGTGTACATACTGGAACAAATATGAAAAAAATTCTTTGTTTAATCGTTCTCCAAATAAAATTTATTAAAGTTATTTTTGAGGTAAAGCGTACGCCACTGATGTGTTTGTAAATAGTATTAGCACAGATAGTGGAAACCACGGTATTAACTTAATAAAAATGTACTTGATCATTGCAACAATTCATAAACGCCGTAAGTGGCACGGATCAAGGGGGTTTCGCCCCTAAAAGATATAAACCTAAAAAGGGTAAAGTTAATCTTCGCTTATCCTTGGGAAGCTCTGATAAAATTTTGTCGGTCTATTTAAGAATCACCCTGTATAGAAACAATATTAAAATTTGTAAAACGTACACTTGAGTGCAGAAAAAATGCAAATTGTCAAAAACAAGATTGTCAAATTTTTCAGAGATTTACATAGTGTGAAAAAGATTGTTCCTAAAAAGGTTAGAACTATCAAAAGACATGTCGTATTTGGTGGTCTTGTCAGTGCAGTGTCTTAGTCAGTATTAAAAAATAAATGGAAAAACATGGAAAAACTTGACAAAAGTTTGAAAAATGCCTGAATTTGAAAGATCAAAAATTTCTTCAAACGATTTAAACAACTGCTTACAGAATTTTATTTAGAAATCTCGCCATTGTTGCCTACCAATTTTTGTAAATAAAAGTTTTATTTTAATTAACAAATCATTATTTTGTTTTTGGTGGTATTTCTATTATATTTTGTATTAAAGTTTACAATCTACTGTCTACGCTTCAAGTTTTCTTTTAACTTTTATATTTTTACAAAAATTAGACAAATCTTCAAAATAAATTTTGGTGTTGACAAAAAATACAGTTGAAGTAGAAAATCAACTCAACAAAATTAAAAAAAATATTTTTTTAAATTTTATTTTCATTTGATTTCTGTCAAGGCGTTTTTGTAACTATTTTCTGGCAGTTTTGACCCCTTGTATATTTAGTTATTAATAAATGTTTAAAATATTTGACAAGTAACAAAAAAAATCAAAATTATTATTAAATTTGAATATTTTCGGGTCTTTTTGCAAAAGTAATATTAAGAAAATCCGATCCCTGTTTTAAAATTAGTGAGAATGCAACATGTCAAATTTCACATCTTATGTCTTTACTTTATTCAGTTTTGCAAACTTAATTTGAAAACCACAGACTACTTTGTTTAGAAATAATAAATAATTTAATTTATAAACAAAGTAGTCTTTAACTTTAAAAATCGTAAATAAATGACAATTGACTATAAAAATATGACGTTTAAATATAATAATCACGTTGCCAACTTAATTTCAACTCACAGGCCACTTTGTGTTCAGAAATTTAATTGAAAGCTTGAAATAAATCGCCATTATTAAGGCTTTTCAATATTTTCATTATACAGGACGCTTAAAACAAATTCAATATTATTCGTACTTACTTATAATTTCCACAAGCAACTCAAACATCTGCTTGATAGGCAAATATTGCGGATCATAAAGATCCTTCAACCCATTTTGTTCCGTTGCTCTTAATCTTGCATGTTCCGAAATAATCTGCAACCCGTCATGCACCAACTCGTCGTGATTCCTCGCATAATTCGACAAAAGACTCGACTTTAACAACACAAAAGTGTAACAAAAAGCCGGTACTGTAAAACAACTCTGATTTTCATTTTTCGCTAGTGTTCTTTCGTGAATCAATGATACTGTTCTGACCATTGCTTTATTCAAATTCTCGGCTTCCCAATTAGCGTCAATGTCGCATTGAGGTTTCAATAATCTCAATGTAACAAAAGCTATGAGTTCGCCTAGAGTCTCCAATTGGTGGGTAAAAACTGTACATCGAAGATCGGTGAAAAGTTTTGATAAATAAGGTGCGGCGAGTGGTGATTGCAAACCGCTTAAAATATACGGAAGTAAGTCTTTGAAATATAGAGATAGTTGGAGAGGATTGCCCTTAGCAGCAGCTCTTATCATCGACACGCAATTGATAATTGAAGTGTTCAGCTGAAAAAATAACAAGTTAGATGTGGAATAATTTTATCCATAAATTTTATGATAATTGATAAAGATAATTTTATCCACGAATACCCCTCTACAAATGGTAATACTAAAATTACAAGCAAATAAAACTAAAACCTTCTAAATATTATATATTTCTAATTAGAAAAATTTGAAACCGCCCAAACACTTATCTAACACTTCACTAAAAGTGATTTTGCATGAGAATGTCAGTTAACTAAAAGTTTCCAGTTTTTTTTTTTAATTAATAACAAAATAAATTTTTCATTAGTTAATAACACAGGGCGACAAAAAAAAATCATGTCGTGACAACTTGACAAATTTTATATCATTTTGTTCGTCTCTGTGAGACAAATCAAATGCACTACAAAAAAAATTCAAAAAGCCCACACACTTTGAACTAAATAATTTTTTTTTCTAATTTAAATGAATTTAAAATAGTTTAAATTTAAAAAATCATTACTCAATAACTTATTAGGCCGATTTCCTTCAAATGAAGACCACTTTAAAGGGATGGACTTGCCCTTTAGGATGATATGTAATTTAAAATTTAACATTGGCAAACTTTTCGAAGAAGTTAGAAGTAAATCGAAGTATTTTTTTTCTATGTCACCATCGTGTAGAGCATCTTTTGTAATAATTCTTACTAATGTAAGAATCCAAATTTTTAAAATAATATATCGAGTAGTTTTCAAGATATGATTTTTTGAAGTTAAGGTTTGCTATTCAGGTATTGCGCCACATAGGAGAAATGCATGTTAATCTTACTTAAAATTGCATTTTTATAAAAGTATTTGTTGTAAAAGTATTTCTTTTGCTTAAAAATCTTTGTTCTAATTAGAATAAACAAAAACTGTTTCTTTACTTAAAACAAACAAAGAGCACCTGCGTACTAATTAAAGCAAATAAAGAGTTTTTTTGTTCTAAAAATGATCACTGATCATTGAGCAAAAAGGATCTAGAAGTTTAAAGCAGTAGCTTTAAATATAAGAACAAATCTTTTTCAAATAAATCACTTTCCATTCAGATTCCAACTTGTTCACTTTGTTCTAGCTTTCTGAACTTTTTTTGAAAATGTTCTCAGCAAATGCTTACTTTCTACTGATGTTGAATGCAATAAGTCAGTTGCTTCGTGTGCAACTGTTATCACAACAACTACTACCTACAAGCTAACTGAAGCTAATCGTAGAATGTACCAACAAAATAAATCAGGTGACTTATTGCATTTAACATCACTCAAAAGTGATGAGAAAGCATTTGCTCAGAACATTTTCAAAAAAAGTTCAGAAAGCTAGAACAAAGTGAACAAGTCGAAATCTGAATGGAAAGTTTTTTGATTTGAAAAAGATTTGCCTTTATATTTAAGGCTCGTGCCTTAAACTTCTAAATCCTCTTTGCACAATGATCAGTGGTCATTTTTACAACAAAAAAACTCTTTATTTGCTTTAATTAGTACGCAGGTACTCTTTATTTGTTTTAAGTAAACAAACAGTTTTTGTTTATCCTAATTAAAACAAAGAAGGTGCAATTGACCATTTTTAAGCAAAAGAAGAGTCTTAAAACAAATACTTTTATAAAAATGCAATTTTAAGTAAGATTAACATTAAGATTAACATGCATTTCTCCTCTATGGAGCAATGCATGATTAGCAAACCTTAACTTCAAAAAATCATATCTTGAAAACTACTCGGTATATTCTTTTGAAAATTTAGATTACAACTAATACACGATGGTAAAAAAGAAAAAAATTACTCGTAGAGTTTTTTTTTTTTAAATTATTTCGATTTACTTCGAACTTTTTCGAACACTGTTCGAAAAAAAGTTTGCCAATATTCAATTTCAAATTTCATATCATTCTAAAGAACAAGGCCATCCCTTTAGAATGGTCTTTATTTGAAAGAAATCGGCCTAATAGTTATTGAGCAATGATTTTTTAAAGTTAAAGTATTTTAAATTCATTTAAATTAAAAAATATATATATTTAGTAGTGTGTGGACTTTTAAAAAAAAAATTTAGTGCATTTGATTTGTCTCACTGAGACGAACAAAATGATATAAAATTTGTCAAGTTGTCACGACATGACTTTTTTTTGTCGTCCCCTGAAATTAGATAAAATAATTAGATTTGTTCTCAAAATAATAGATTTATCTCCAATTTGTTAAAAACCAAACTATACCGAAACGATTATTATCTATAAATTTATGCACCATTACCCGAAAACATAATCAATCATCAATTAATAGAAGTTGCATAAAATACAATTTTTAGATATTTTATTTATTAATAAAAATAAAAAATGTGTACTTTACTTTTTTGCCTAATAAAAACATTTTTGGCCTCAATCGGTAACCTTGCCCGAGTATAATGTTTGCTATTAAATATTTTCCCATTAATTTAAAAAAAAATCAAATTATGGACAATTTCTAAATAAACTAATTAATTGTTTGAGAACATTAAAATAAAACATACATCATAATTAATTATGTAATTTAATTGATTAATGTGGTGAAAAATCTACTATTCTAAGAACAGTTATTTCACAAACTGATTTACACTAATTAATTGAAAACATTTATGTTAATCGTTTACATCACAATTTTTGAAAGTCCTTTTCTTGTTTTTTATTAATAGAATAAACGATAATAAAAACTATTTTTCTAATTATT
>NW_025400983.1:15629553-15730849 GCF_015345945.1 Tribolium madens | reverse complement strand
TCCAAAAGAGACAACTAAAAAAATTTCTTTATAATTCCTTGTTTTTTGTTTCTTCTTCATTTTATTATTTTCATTATTCTTACTGCAGTTTCTCAAATTTTTTCAGAAATATTTCTTCAGATGATTTAAACGACTGTTTACATAATTTTATTTATTCTTGTGAAATAACTTTTTGTAACAATATTCTTATTTCATTTGAGTTATTTAACAAAATATTATTTATTTTGTTTCTGCGCTATTTTTATCGTGCTTTACACTTTTAAATTAAATAAATCTACAAAATCAAGGCAGTCCAGTCAATAGGGGCCAAAAAAGGCCTTTGCCCTACAAAAGGTGGGGTAGTTGTATTTTTTTAATATGTTGTTAAGATCTAAGCCTTGACAAAAAATCCAAGTTTTCGACCTTGGGGGAGGACCACTCGAGCCGCCATCTTGGATGAAAGGTACAAAAAATTGATTTTTCCAAAATAACTCCGCAGTGGTTGATTCTACGAGAAAAGTGTTCGGATAAAAGTCAAAAAAGGCAAAAATCCTCACATTTTCTGTATCAATATTTTTTTTGTAAGCCTAATCTGTAACGAGTTACAGCGGCGGAAAGACATTTTTCCCAGAAAAATAACATCGACGGTGAATTTCGTAAGAACAAATTACACTTGTTTTTAATGTTTTTATACAGCGATATCTATATCAAATTACACTGATTTTTCTTGTTACATATACCGGGGCACGGTGAATTGCGCTCAGTTTTAGAAACAGGTATAATGAGGCCTAATAACGGTCGCTAATCCTTAAGGTGAACTGCGCTCAGTAGCATGGCAACGAGGTACCCACCCATGGGTTGGTGCTTTGAACTTTTAGGGAGCACTTCTTCGGGTACACTTTTTAATGACCTATTGCCGCTGGCACTTGACATTATTCTCTGGGATGCGAGTTCTGAAATTTGTTTTAATTCAAAAAAAAATTGAAAGTGAAGCAAATAAATCGATCCACTTTTGTGAAATGTCTACCTTATAAGTTTGACCAAATTTTTTAAAACGCTGTTATGTTTACCTATACATATTTGTGTTCAGTAAATGTTAATAATAACCTATTTCGTTTTTGTTTATTTTGAAATGGAATGTACATTTTTGCAACTGGTTCATCCCTATTTTTATTAGCCTGGGAATTTAATTTTTAATAATTTCATTCTTTACATCACACTGAAACATATGGACCGACTTGAGCGCAGTTCACATAAGGATTAACGCAAAGCAAGTAAATAAAAATTTTCTGAGCGCAGTCCATCCACTGTAGGGATTAAAATGCCGTGTTTGAAGTGAGCGCAATTCACCGGCACCCGGTTATTCATAAATATGAAGCAATATTTGAACCTCAAAAATGACCTATAAAACGATGTTCATTTGAATAATAACTATCTCTCTCTACTGATAAAAATTTTACAGCCCTCGGAACGTGGATATGGAAATTTAGTTTTTTTTTTTTTGTAATAACTTTGGAACCATTTGACCTAAATACAGAGTGGTCCAGAAGTCTGGAAACGCTTATTATTTTCTGGCAAAACTATCAATTTTTTTGCCAAAAAAATTATAGAATTGTGATTCCAAAAAAAAATTTGAATATCAATTCATTGTTTATATATACGAGATAAACATACTAACAATTTTTTTTAATGGAAATCTACCACAATTTTTTTTCTTGACAACGAGCTTGTTACAAGAATCGTTCTGTGCAATTTTTTTTTTTTGTAAACAACACTTTTTGTTAATAAAATGTTTGACTTACAAGTATTAAAGAATTTTTTTTAATAAACTACTCGTTTTTATTTTAAATAAATTGATGAATGTTTAAAGGTTGTAAAGAAGCGATGCCAAGATATTTTTTGTCACCTCTTGGCCGGTGGAAGAAAGTTTTGCCAACAGATAAAGTTTATAATTTTTTTAACAAAAATTGTAACATTTTTAATAAATATTTTTATACATTTATAAAATGCATGAACATATCTTTGTAAAACAATAAATAAAAAACCGTTTTTTTTATTATATATTAGTAGTATGGTAATCTCAAAAGTTTAAACAATTTTTCTCTTTAACATATTTTGTAATCGGATCTTTTTTCTTAAACTATCTAATTTTCAACTTGAACTGAAATTTTTAATTAGAAATTTGTGATTTGCAATATTTCCTAACATACAGGGTGCGCCAGAACTCGCGCCCCAGAGAAAAATTTCAAGTGAGATAAGATACCAGGAACATAAAAATATGTTTAAAAAATTCTATCTGTCAAAAAATTTTGACATTTATTTTTCTGACATTTGACATTTTTTATGCCTATTTAATGATACTGATGATCTTGTATATGTTTATTTATAATTATTTAGTAAAAGTACAAAAATTTTGCTAATAAAAGCCACACATAACATTAAACAGAGTTACAATTTAGGATACAGCTTCCTTGTATCCTCTTCTAATGGCCTGTAGCAAAAAAACTTGGAAAATTATTTTTCCAAAAGAAATAAATAATGTCAAAGTGCAAAATTTAAACTCTCATAACTTTGAAATTTTTATAGATAGAATTTTTTAACATTTTTTTCCATGTTCTTACCTTATATGGCATTTTTCTCTAGGGCGCGAGTTCTGGAGCACCCTTTAGGAAAAATGTTCATATTTCCGCCGCTGTAACTCGTTATGCATTGGGCTTACAAAAAAAATGTTGATACAAAAATTGTGAGAAATTTTGTCTTTTTTAACTTTTATCTGAACACTTTTGCCGTAGAATCAACCGCTGCGGAGTTATTTTGAAAAAACCTATTTTTTGTACCTTTCATCCAAGATGGCGGATCGAGCGGTCCTCCCCCAAAGTCGAAAACTTGGATTTTTTGTCAAGGCCTAGACCTTAACAACATATTAAAAAATTACTACTACCCCACCTTTTGGGCATAACTCCCTACTGACTGGACTAACTGCCGTTGTTTCAAAAAATAAAATAATCACAAAAAAAAAACTTTAATCGGCTTACTCTTTAAGAGATATGTATTTGCCAAACAACTTACCGGGGAAGTGACATATTCCTGCACCAAAACCTTCTTAAAAAACTCAGCTTGTTGAGCAATTAAAATTTTAGGTTTGACATTCAAATGTTTGGTGATTTTGACCCACAAATCGGATGCAACGGCGACAACCGAAGGATAATGAGCCGGAAGAAAAGCATCCAAAGCCAACAATTGAACATCTTCAGGTGCTAAATCCTGCGACGAACACAACGAAGTGATACACTCGACTAGCGCATGACTCGACATTTCCATATTGTTCTCTCCTTGAATTTTAACAGTTTCGAGAAAATTCAATAATTCTCTGAACAAAGCTCGTGCTAGAGCCGCCTTAGGCGACGACGCCACCATCCTCTTGAGAATCGTCAAACATTTACGTCGCACTTTCGCCGATCCGAATATCACACAGTATAAGACGGCTCGATGAAGTGGTGAATTTTTTCCATTGAGTATTTTACAATGATCGACGAGGAGGTTTTCGCATAGTTGCATGACATAGATCAAGCCGTCGTCTCCGGTGGTCGAAAGGAATTTTTCAGAGACAAAAATCTGTTTGTCCATGTCGAGAAGAATATTCCAGAGGTTTTGAAAATTGTTTTCTTTTTCTCCAATCACTGAGATTATTTTAAGAAGCATGCAAGTGGCACACAAGCCTTCTGTTACAGGGAGACACTGGGCAGATTGTGCGACAGCTCGGTCGACTGATTTCAGCAAAACTGGGATTAAAGTTGTGGCTTGATGAATCGTGTTGCGATTGAAACAAGTGAGCATGCATTTTATGTATGATATGCGGACTAGAGGGGTAGATGTCTTCAATACCATCCCATTCTGGAACATAAACAAAAAATTATGTATACAGGGTGAAACCAAAAGATTGGAACAAAGAATAGTTCAAAATAAAGCGATTTAAACCAACTTACCTCTATACCAAGTTGCATAGTTTAAAAGTTACAAGACGCCAATAAAATTTTATTTTTTTGTTTAAATTAATAATAAATTCCGTTATTGTTAACTAACCCAAACAAACACAAAGACACTAAAACCTATTTTTTTAATACAATTTTAAAAATAATATTAATAATAAATTTTATAAAAATCAATTAATCCATTAACAAGTTATTAAAGAAAAACGAAAATAGTTTTTAAACTTTGGCGCCCTCTAATTTTTAAACGGTGCAACTTGGTATAGAGGTAAGTTACCTCGCTTTATTTTGACCTGTATAAACAATCGTTCTAAAAATATAAAACTTTGGTGTAAAAATATGTTCATTGATCTGGTAAAGCTGTATAAAATTGACTTAAAAATTACAAGATAATAATTTTGCAGTAATACGATTATTATAAAAATTGTTTTTAGTTTTTTTTTGTCGACGTGGAATGACTATAATAGTTAAATAAAAAAGTGATATACAGAGTGCGCCAGAACTCACTTTGACTATTTCTGTTGGAAAAATAATTTTCCATGTTTTTTTGCTACAAGCTATTAGAAGAGGAAACAAAGAAGCTCTATCCTAAATTGTAACTCTGTTTAGTGTTATTTGTGGCTTTTATTGTACCTTTACTAAACAATTATAAAAAAAAACATATACAAGATCATGTATATGCATGTATATGTCAAAAAATAAATGTAAAATTTTTTTGTCAGATAGAAGAGTTTTTTAAACATTTTTTCCATGTTCCTGATATCTTATCTTACGTGAAATTTTTGTCTGGGACGCGAGTTCTGCCTGTATAAAGAGCCGTAATTAATATAATGTAAAAAAAAACATCAGTTTCAATTAAAAAATTGAAGAATTAAAAAAAAAAACCTGTGAGAAACAATGTCTAAAAATTTCTTATTTAAGTCTTTTTCATTACAAATTTGTTATTTTGGTAGAGTTGTACAAAATTCCAAACTGAAAAAAATCGATCTTACTATAATTATTATTTTCCATAATAAAAATATTGACTGAAATTACAAAACAACAGTTTTGATAAGTACTCATTTGTAAAAATGAGTAAAAAAAATTATGTAATTTATCAAAATAGTAGAACTATAATTTTTATACCTTTGTAAATAGTGCAATCAATAAAAAAAATAAAGTCTAAAAAAAAACATTCATTTATAAAAATCTGTATAAATTAATGAACAATTTATGAACTCATGTTAATATTTTTATTGAAAAATTGTCCAAAAGACTCGAAAGTGTATAATTTTAACACCCGCCATAAATAGCAAGTTTGGCAACAGAAACGCACAGCCAAAAATTCACGACTTTCGATTAAATAAAAATGTCGAAATTTTATACAACAGGCTGTCCCACGAGTAATAATCAGTCTGAAATTTTTTTGAAGCAACCAACTTTACATTTCAAAGATAACGTAGATATTAAAGTATTTGGTTTTAATAAATTAAACATAGTGACCAGACAGCACTTAACTTTAATTTATAAAAAGTCAAACCTTAAATTTCTATTCGAATTTAGTGAGATTTCAGGATAGAACTTCTTTGTATACTCTTCTAATGGCCTATAGCAAAAAACTTGGAAAATTATTTTTCCAACAAGTGCAAAATTTAAACTCTCATAACTTTATAGATAGAATTTTTTTTATATTTTTTCCATGTTCCTAGTATCTTACTTTACATGGCATTTTTCTCTGGGGCGCGAGTTATGGCGCACGCTGTATACTAAAATATTTAGCAATGACGAAATGGAAAATAATTAAAAAATGAAAATACGATCATTGCGTAATAATGTGTAAATTATCTCAAACTTTATGATTTAAAAATTTACTGCGCTCAATTTTCACGTTTTATAATTGTTTATTGCATTTTTCTGCATTTTCCTTTGCACAAATAAATACCTTAAACGCTTCCACAACCTTGCCAGGCACCTCCTTCTCAAATTTGCAACCCCACAAAGCAAACATCTCCAAAGCATGACAAAGCGTCTTCTCATGAACCTCAGTCTCCAATATCTTCAAGAAACAATCCGATGCATTGACTAATACTTCACCTAAATTCTCTTCTGGCACACTGTTATAGCTGAAATAACCGGCGGCTTGCAAAACGCTAATTTTATGATCAACAACAGTCAGTTTTCCTTCAGACCCGTGAAACACGGCGAAAGTTTTTTTCAACAAATCAGTGACAGCTTTGGGGTCTTTAATTTGTTCAGCTAGACGTTTGCAGGCATCGGCAGCTTCGTTTCTTGCTTGGTCGTCTTTAGAATATAAATTTGCTAAAAAACAGTTGTTTATTAGTATTTAAAAACATCACTAGATTCAATACACACCAATGAGACTGTTTCCTATTTCAACAGCACAAGTGCTCAAGTCTATACAAAGTCCTGAAATTACCAGTCCAACACACTCTAAGATTACTTCAGGATTACGCAACATTGCTTTCTGAAGTGAAGCCCAAAGATTCTTCTTGAATAAATCAAGACTGACTTGTTTTAATAACGGATAAGTCGCTATTATAACATTCGGTAATGGTCTTGTTTTACAACTGACAAAATTCTTAATAAAAGTTTCCAAAAGTGAATTAATATAATCACTTATTAAACCACTTTTATTAATACAAGTCAGTCGTTTAGCTATAGCTGCTGCTAAAACAACCACATATTGCGTCTGTTCTAACTCTCTTAATTTATCTAAATACAATTTTTCACTTTCTGGTACCGAATTCCATAAATTATTTAACTAAAAATTAAAGTTTCAAGTTAATTTCATTTAAAAATCACCACTTACAAGATTGAACGCTTTAGTTGAGCGTTTTTCGATCCCTGCCGCTACTACTGTGGTCAACAAAACAGATTGAACCTCGATTATTTGTGATAGGTGAGTCTCGAGAACGTTGTTTTGGTTGACTCTCCACCCAACTGTAACCACCAAACAGGACCAATGCAAGGCATACAACCCCGTCTGACACGTATTTGTACTAAAATCTCCAAAATCAAATTTTTACACCACAATTTCCACAACGTACGTCACGACAAGATTCTTGTGTTGGGTTGCAATATCCATTAGCATTAAAGTCAGACATTTTATAGCAAAATCGGAATGTTTTTCAAGCAATGCTACAATCAGGTTTCTCACAAGGACTTGAGAAGAACTGTCGCGATATCGAGGCAAAGTTAACTGAATCACTCGACATATTCCTTTGATGATACTCTCATTGATTGCTGGAAATACGTATTTAGGAATTTGAGGTACGTTTCATTGCTACTTACCGGGATTTTGCAAAACATCAATGACACTTTCAATAACCTCTTTTCGCTGTTTTAAACTCGCAGTTTGGACTCTGTACGGAAGATCTTTCAGGGCTTTTGCAAGCTGCAAATTAATTGTGTGTTATTTCTTGTACTTTACGGTGTTTTTCTGAAATTATTTAACACGTGAGAGTTTTCTTACCTCTGTATCTGCCATCTTTCCGAATTATATTTTTTGACACATGACAGTACTGGGCCGATTTTGAGGTTAAGTTACAGTTGTGACTGTTTTAGGGTCAGCTGGCCTTGTCAAAGGATTAATTTTGATGTGATCGTTCAATTCTTAAGCACTGTGTGTCTAAGAGAAAAAAACTCGAGAATTTAGACCAAATAGTTTATTAACAAATGGACATTGTAGTAGGCAACACGCTATACCTTTTAGTAGAGGTCAGGGAATCATAGAAGGATATCGATAGACGGAGCCAATGCAGTGGGGAAACTTGAGCAGTGGCGTAACACTCTGAACCATTCTGTGGTAAAAAGGGAATTGTAGAGTTGCATTTTTTTCCGTATATTCATTAACTGAGGTATTAAATATAAAAAATTCATACGATACTCCACATTTATTTCAAATATACAGGTGATACACTGACGGACACGGAATTTTGGACGATTTGTCATTCGACTGACATAAAAATGTAAAACGGGCCTTAGGGAACTAACCTTCTGGTTTTTGTAATTTTTATCATGATAGCTAGAGAAAAAATAACAATAAATGAAAATAATTTATTGAACATATAAAATCACGTATTGCTGGAATTATTGTTTTGGAAAATCGACGCCAAAAATAAATTTCAACTAAAACTTTGAAATTTTGGTCATAATAACACCAAAGCATGGCTTACACTGTCCAAAATTCCGTGGCCATTAATTTCTGTATAAATAAAAAGTAACGAAAAGATTCGTTTATTAAAAAAATATACATTAAAAAACAATTTTTGTATCCTAATTAATAGTTAATAATAATTTTAATTAATTTTTCAAATTTAACATTCATAAGATGCCCTTGTTAATACCTATATTAAACATTTTTTAGCCATGTTTTGTTTCGATACTTAATCGATAGGTAGAAAATGAACCTTCAAATTCTTAGCGACCAATTAATTAGTCTTGTAATAAAATTTATATTAAAGAATACTTTTGTATTATCTACTTACTTCAAACAATTTCTGATTTTTCATTTGTCAAATTATATCATGATCTCATAATCCTTAGACTGCATTCAAAGATTTAGTTAATTCCGACCACAGCACCTGCCTTATACGAGTGCAACAACTTTTTAAATTTGTATACGGAGTTGCCTACACTCTCAGAGTGATTTTTCCTGTCAGTAAAAAAAGTTAATGTAATGAAGTAATGATTTATTTTAGTTTAAAAAAAAAGAATATTTTTTTGTATGTGTAACTTGAAATTGGCTATCAAGCTTGATTTTAGTTTGTTTTCAAGTATTTTTATTTTTAATGTTTAATGAACTAAAATTAGTTGTACGAAGTCACGAATCACCTTTAATTGTGTTAACGAACTGAACATCCTATTGAAAGAAAAAAGCGATTGTTTTACTACATTGTAGGAATAAAACAAGGTATTTTGTGATGCCACATGGCATCACTTAGGAAATTCCAACAATGTTGGTGGTGTCTGAATAACTCGGGAATCCCCAAAGTTATTAAAACTTTAATTTGCAAAACATATTGAGTGCATTGTTGAAAGTTGATTTAGTGAAATTATCCATCTTTAATAATAATTAGCAGGATCGTGAGATGTAAACGACCTTGAATAGATGTATGTGATTAAAATAAAACACTGATTTTATTTTATATTATATTTGTCGTTTTTTTTTTTTTTGAAGAGGACTAAATGTAAACTAAAAATAATCGAGTTAACGCTAATAGTGGCCTATGTACAAAAATGATATTTCAACAACAAAAAAAGTACAATTGTGAAATAATAATTTACACGAGAACACAAAAGAAATTCCATAATTCGTCACGAGTCTCGAACATTTCTCCTAGTGGAGCAAGAAATCGTACCATTGCACTATATACAAAATCATAAATTAAAAAAATAAATCCGGTGCGATTTCTTCCCCTAAAACACATTCATGTGGACCGAAATCGATCACAGTTAGTATCTAATATTTGGCAACTGATTCCTCCTTCGCTTCGCGCTCCGAAGGCTCGATTTAGTTCTCCTCGTCTCCGTCGCGGATTTCTAAGCGCTGGCGTCGACCAAATTCCGGACGAAGATTGAATTTTCGTAAGCCGAAGCCGCTGCGGCGGCGGTCAATTCGGATTCGCTGTCGCTGTCGATGTATTCGTCGTCGGTGGAGAAGGGCGACGGCACTCCTCGTGACCTCAAAGCGTCGGCGATGGTCGCCGGCACCGGGAAGCCCAGCTGGAGGGCGCTGTTGCCGCCGTAGGTGACGGCGTCGGCGTTCAGTTTCGTGCATTCGGAGAGTAAAAAGTGCGCCAGACGTTCATCGCCCCGTACGATCGAGTAGTGGAGGGCGGTGTAACCCTGGCGACCTTCTCGGGCGTTGATGTCGGCGCCGTACCACACCAGGTGGCGCAGAACGTCGATGTGGCCTTCGATGGCGGCCACGTGCACGCAGGTCTGGCCTGAAACAAGAAATAACATCATTTCCGCTTCCTATTTATTGCTTTTAGAAAAATTATTGCACATAATTTTTGATACATTTCACACATTTTCTTTTTGTTTCGTTGATTTCCTCCTGTTAACTAATTAAAATCAAAGAAACGAAAATTTCGTCTTTTCATCTTGTATTCTAAATCCATCAGTTTTAAAAATCGTTAAGTAACAATTAAGTATTATACAGGATGTTCCGTCTAAACCCCACATTAAAAGTATTGGGACTTGGAATAATCGTATTTATTTGAAAATTGGTACATAGCCATAAACCATTAAGTCCTCCTAAATAAAAATATTTTCAAGATGGCGGCACTTCCGGTTATACCGGAAGTCGGTCTCAAATTTCTTATTTTAAATGGAAAGCTATATTTTRTACTGCGTTTTTGGATTAATCGGGTTATTTTAAGGGAGTTTTCATCAGTTTTCCCTATACCTAAATTTATTCGTTTTTGAAATATTTGGAGTCTTTCAAAAAATTTTGGTTCAGCACCTTCCACTTTAAAAATCCGCAACTCTGCCATTTTTAAAGATTTTGAATTCGTTTTTTTTTGGCGTTTGAAAGAGAAAGCATAGGTCCTTTTTCAGGTGCTTTCAAATTTTGAAAAAAAAAACATATCCAAAAATTTTAAGGTTACTTTTGTAATAACTCAAAACTCATAACTCAATTTTTTCGAATAAAATACCCCAATTTTTATTTTACTAAATAGAAGAAAATTTAATTGTGCATTGATCTGTATTAACTAATGTATTCCAATGGTTTTCACCATCTTTTGAGCATGTTTTTTATTAGCTTATCTTTTAGAATATACTTCTTCTCGAAAAACCAATCAAAAACACGATTTTTTATTTGAATCAAAAGTTATAAAAAAAATACTTTAAAAAGTCACAAAATCATTATTTCATTACTTTTTGTGTAATTTTTGCAACAAATTATAGATAAAAATTGCTAAAACAATATGAGAATTAGTTTTTCATCGACTCAGTAACTAATTTCGTCTTCTTGATCAAAAAGTTCCACTATTTCAGAACCACACTCAACTTTTTTTCTCCTTTTCTCCCTTCTCCTTTTTTAAACTTAATTACGCGAATTTTTACTAAATTTTTCGTAATGTAAAACCAATTAATTATGTAATTGGTTAGTTTTTAACAAATTTTTACGATCATGTATATCCAGTATGTCTCCGAATAAGTGAAACGATTCTTGTAAAAAAAAAAAATCATTTTTTGGGGTTCAGCACTGCTTAGTTAAAGACTAACTTCTAACATACTTTTCAAAGAAGCTATTTGTCTCTAAAGTGCCTTTTATGTAGCAAATACGACAAAAAGTTATTAAGCAAAGTTGTTTAGAATCAACATCTAGACCCCTATACCAAATTTCAAAATCCTCAGCGAACTATGATATTTCATTTTCTTTTGTGTAAATATTTACATTTTTTTGTAAATTTTGTTTTTTTATTCATAATAAAAAAACTGTTAAAAATAAAAATCACCGCTGACTTGAAGACTTGAATAATCGTATAGTATAAATCCCTATAAAAAAAATTGACTCTTGTCTGGGTGCTCTATTGACACAAAAACTTAGTTTCAAAATTTATAAAATCATATTGCACACAATGACTGTTATTTCAAAAATCCAAAAATTTGGAGATCGATCCCTAATTTCATCATTTTTTTTCTTTTTATATTACTCAAACTTGAACAAAACTATTCTTCCAATTTTTAAAAAAACAAAACCATAGTTTTTAATTATCGGGTCAAAATTCTTTGATTTTTCGAAAACAAATCGCATTTACCTGCTAAGAACATAGTTTTAAACCTCTAGACACTCGTTTATAAAATTTCCCGTGATTAATAATAACAAGTATCCACCTAATTATCTCAGCAAAGATTTGTCACTAACACAAAAAATTGTTTTGGTCTTTCTTTGCGGTTTTACAACATTCGTTGTTATAAGAATCATTATTTGCGAAATTTCGCTGATTACTTAATCCCTTGCATTTCATCAGATATTAAAGTATGTAAAATTAGAACCCTCCATAATTACCATTACGTCAAGAATTGAACAAAAAAAAATTCTTTTTGGACGTAATAACAATATTCCAGAGTCGAGAGTGATGACCCCCAATATCACCCAAGACATTAGCGTAATTGACCCCACATTAATTGCCGAAAATGACTTCTATTTACCGTCAGTCACGTAGGCACTTGATTCGATTTGACCCCCCTCAAAATAAACTACACCGAGTGCAAAAACGCCCACGAAATCACGCGCTCCGATTTTCCGACGTAAATATAACTCCGCATTGTTTACCGACGGGGAAATTCCGAAAAATAATAGTGTCTCAAAAATTTCATCATTAAAAAAAATAGCAATTTTAGAAAACTTTGTCTGTATAACACACACGAGAATGACTGGGGAATCCCGACATTGCAAAAACTCGTTTAGGGATTTTCGTTTCAAGGTTTTTTTTCGTGGACAAAAAACGACAAATCCGGTAGGATTTTTGACCGCGATGATTCAACGATCCTAAAATGGTGCGAGTCCCTCAAAAAACGCACATACCTATGAGTCTAAAAATACCACTCTGTATGACCCGTTGCCAACTTTAGACCACCGAAAACACCACCGATCGATTCACTCTTTCCGTTTCACTTCCTGGTTTTTGTGATCGATGGTAAAAACAGTGCTGGTTTTAACGCCCAAAAAAGTCTGTCGTTCGCCCAAAATAAATTTGATGTTATTTCAGTAAAATATGCGGAATTCAATGCCGCCTGTGCCAGACGCGTCTGGTTTTCCCCGACATCACAAGAATCCACAGCCATCCTCGAATATTTTTAGAAATGCATTTCAGAATGAAACCAACAACTCACTACATAACTATGTCCAGGGAAATCCGCAGTTAATTGGGGTTAAGCGACGCTCACACAAATTATTGCTGACATTTTAAAAAAAAATACAGGGTGGGTTGATGGTTGATGACTTTTTCTAAATTTGCATAAAAACGATAAACAAGAAAATGAAAGCGATCATTTTTAAAACTTTCCAATGGTAAAATTACACGCTCGGGAATCCCTAGTGATCGGATCGATTTTTCCACCACATTGCGGTGAATGGCGTTGTCACGAGGAAAACTGATCAATGATAAAAATAATAATAAATTAGCCCACATTTTTTTAATTATCAATGACACAAAAATAAAAAATTCAGTCGCGGTTGGCTCAAATTGACGGCGGGTTTTGTGAAAACGCAGCAATAACATTTCAAGTTCTTTTTTGATATTATTTTGGCTGAAACTAGTTTACCAGTTCTTTGTCCTTAGCTCGTACTATCTTATTAAAAAAGTTACATTTAAACCAATATAATTTTACTACACTTAAGCTACGAATTAGAGAAAGTTTTTTTTACGGTTCCATAACCTGCAATCTCTCTGTGTATAGAATATTAACAGTAGAGAATGTTTTGAATTATGGACTTTATTTTCTAAATGTGTTTTCTCAATATTATAGAAGAATTGGTGGTAGTGACTTATAAATCTTTTTTTTTTATATACAAAAATAACAGATTTTGAAAAAAAATTAAGACAATTGTTCAAGAGTATGTAATAAAAAATTACATAGCCTTGTATCATATTTATTATTATTTTTTCTGTCCAATCATATTTTTTTCAATACAAATGTTACCGTTGTAGCGTATAATTTCGAGATTTCATGTAATAACCAGTTATTTTATACTCAATATTTCATTATTCCTTTTTTAATTACTCTTAAAACAACGGAAAATAGTCTTCCTGACTTTTTATTATCAATTTTTCTGCTTAATTACATACTTGTATTTTTTTAATGTAATAAATGTAGTTAAATTAATTAATCTGTGATTTTCGTTTTACAAAATATGTACACTGGTGGACACGGAATTTTGGACGATTTGTCATTCGACTAACATAAAAATGTAAAACGGGTTTTAGACAACTAACCTCACTTTTGGTATTTGTTAATTTTTATCCTGATAGCTAGAGAAAAAATGACAACAAATTAAAATAATTTATTAAACTTATATAAAAACACGTATTGCTGGCATTATTGTTTCGGAAAATCGACGACAAAAATAAATTTCAACTAAAACTTTCAAATTTTAGTTCCAAACGTCAATCCATAATGACAATAAAGTGTGGCTTACATTGACATTTTTTGAAGTGACATAAATTTGATGTCCAAAATTCCGTGTGCGCCAGTGTATGACCACTTCTATCAAATTGAATTTTGACGATTACGGTTATACAGGGTGCGCCAGAACTCAAGCCCCAGAGAAAAATTGTAAGGAAGATAAGATACCAGGAACATGAAAAAATGTTTAAAAAAATCTATCTGTAAAAAAAATTGACATTTATTTTTTTGACATTTGACATTTTTTATGTACCTACATCTAATGATACTGATGATCATGTATTTTTTTTTTCAATTATTTAGTAAAAGTACAAAAATATTGCCAATAAAAGCCACAAATAACATTAAACAGAGTTACAATTTAGGATACAGCTTAGTTGTATCCTCTTTATTGATCTGTAGCAAAAAAAATTAAAATTCTCATAATATCGAAATTTTTTTGGATACAATTTTTTCAACATTTTTTCCATGTTCCTGGTGTCTTACCTTACATGGCATTTTTCTCTGGGGCGAGAGTTCTGGCGCATCCTGTATAGAGTGACTGACAAAAAAACCTTTGATGCTGCTTCTTGCTTATTTTTTTTTCTGATTTTAATAATTACTCACATGAAAATGAAATCATTTTTTAAAGAGACTTTATCACGAATTAAATACATTATATCCAGTTTTAGACAAGACAACTGTCGGATCAGGTTAGGACAGATCAGGTACATTTGTTTTTTAACAGTAATTTCTCTATACAAAAAATAAGTCGTGCCATTTGTAAAAAGTGTTTGTCAAAAATCGTTACAAAATTTAAGAATTAGTTGGTTCATATTAAAGTGTTCTTAAAATAATTTAAAAACTAAAAATACACTAAGCGAGAAAGGTATAGTGTTAATCAGCCTGTACATCTGCAAAATTTTTCATTTAATTCTAATTAAATAAAATTCTTCATTTGTAAAGTTAAGTTTTAATCCAATTTTTGAAACGGCGTGTGAGTAAATTAAAGATGTTTTTGAATGAACAATTCCCCAAAAATTGCTTCAATTATTATCGAAAAGAAAGTAGACTGGAAATTTTATTTGCTATACAGGCTGTCCCAAATTTCGGAACATGGAAAAATTTTTGTCTATAATAATTTTTCCTATACACTCCGTGTCTCATACATACATACAATTATATGCCATAAACCTGTTCCACGAATTTTAAGACACCTGTATATGCAACAGCTAACATCAAACAATATGCATGGTATTTAGTTATTTTTAAACATAATTTTAAATATCCAGCAGTCTGATGTTTGTTATTCTATGACATTTGTATTTGTTTTGGCAATAAGCCGCCTGTGATGAGTAACTTAAATCATGACATTTTTTGACTCACACGACAATACAAACCCAAATTTGTGCTAATTTTATTAACACAGTGGAATATTTATAACAAAATAAGCACCAAAAAATCCTTCTAGGAGAAAATCAATTTTTTGTAATTGTCAGTTAACTGTCAATTGTCAAATTTTGACATTTCAATAATGACAACTTTTTTCATTGTGGTAATTTGTAGGATTCTTGAAGAACCCCAGATCAAGGCTATATATACATTGTTCATTTAAGTAACTGTCATAATTCGTCGAGTTCCGTTATGTGATTACAAGAATCATTTTTCCTGTGAACAGCCATTCATTCTAGCTTTACATCATAGGAAAACCCAATACAAAAACCACGTTAAACTTCACACAACTCACCTTCGTAATTCCATTGGTCGAGATTGATCTCATGGTAGGGTTGTTTGGGGTAATTTAATCCTAAAGCTATCCTTTCTTGTTCTTGTACCGGATCGGTGATGGCTTTACAACACCGCAAATCACCATTTCTGGCCGCTATGTGTAAGGGTGAATCACCTCGAATGTTTCTAGGACATGGTTTGGCCCCCGCCACCACCAACCATCGGACTATCCTCCAGTTCTGTTTGGCGGCGGCGAGATGGATTGGTGTTTGGGCGTTGTCATTGGGGGTGTCAAGGAACAAAGGGTGCGGAGCCTTCCTGATCAAGGCTAAAACTGCCTCGACGAAGCCTTCAGCAATAGCCAAGTGGAGGAACCTGAAAAAAGGTCAATTTCAGGCTGGAAATTCCGAGTTGAGCACTTAGTAGTTCCGTTGTTCCCACTACGAGTACTATAATGCACCGCGTGGGCGGTGTTGCCAGTCTTTGCAATTTATCACAAGATCTAATAATTATTTTAAAAAATGTACATTATTGGCCACAAATTTTAGTTGTTTTTATTTTCATAAAAATTACTAAGGCACTTTTTTTAGTCAGAAATGCAATTATGTACTATTTCGTAAAAATTTACAAAAATTAGCTGAAAAATTCGTTAGACCGCTGAACTGAAAAATCATGCCATTTGAGTGTGTAACCCATATTTTCGAGTTGAATCGCACCGAGAAATCAATCAATTAAGTATGTAGGTTTTTGCAATATTTTGCCAAAATAGGACAAAAGACAATCTGTTAGTCTTTTCGAGCGTCTTAACACGTTATTCACTCAATGATTATTTCACTAAATTTCATCACAAATAAACCCAAAAAATCACCAAATTAAGTCAAAAGTGACGTAAAAAACTGAGTTTTTTTTACGAGATTTCGCTAGGCCTAGTAGAGAACCCCCCCAAAAAAAAGTTATTATTATACCTACTTGAACCGAAAGATCAGCAATTTAGCAAACGAAGTGATTTTTGCATTTTTCAAACGTTTTACCACACGTTTTTTTCTCAAAATTTCGTCAAAGAGAAACCCAAAATCACCAATGTATATCAAAAATGATGTTATTTTTGCTATTTTCGAGTCTTTAAACACGATTTCAAGCAAAAAACTTTCGAGAGAATTTCTACCAGAAACGCAATCGATTCTTAAATGTTGAAACAAATTTTAAAAAATACAGATTTTAGGTAGACAGTTCAAATGTTATTTACTTTTACGTTTTTTATGTGATAAATCGTAATTTATCTTATTATTTCACTAAATTTCATCACAAGTAAGCCAAAAAATCACCAAATTAAGGCAAAACTGACGTAAAAAACTGAGTTTTTTTCACGAGATTTCGCTAGACTTAGTAGACAACCTACAAATTTTAAAATAAAATTATTATTATGCCTATTTGAACCGAAAAATCAGCAATTTAGCAAACGGACTTATTTTTGCATTTTTCAACCGTTTCACCACGTTTTTTTCTCAAAATTTCGTCAAAGATAAACCCATAATCATCGAATTAGATAAAAAATGATGCTATTTTTGCTATTTTCGAGTCTTTAAACACGATTTCAAGCAAAAAACTTTCGAGAGAATTTCTACCAGAAACGCAATCAATTCTTAAATGTTGAATTCAAATTTTTAAAAATACAGATTTTAGGTAGACAGCTCAAATATTATTTATTTTTACGTTTTTTATGCGAGAAATCGTAATTTATCAAAATGCTCTTTACAAAACTACTTATTTAGTAATTTTTCAACATACGGTTGGTATTTACTAACTTTACATGTTGGCAACATTGTATGTGGGCAATGCCCCTCTTCGTACGAGAGAAAGGCTGTCGATTTCAACGGTTTACATTCAGAGGCATCTTTGCTTATGTCATGGTTAGGAGACCTTGGAAGCGTACTATTTACGAGTGTTTCGTTCAATATTTTATTACCAATGAGTAATTAAATCAAATAAGAATTAAAGAACAGTTTTCCACCATTTTTAAAATACAATGATGTGTGTGTCAGTCATGTGTTTCGATGACATTTTATTCGGTTTGGGTTAATAGGAAATAAACAGGATTCTAATTTCAAGGAAATTTTCAAGGTCAATAAAAAAATATGATTCAATGTCGTATAAAATGTCTAAAACACTATCTTATAACAGAAATTAATATCAAGTAATTAACACTGTTAATATAAAACCTTAACGCAATTTCGACGTCAACAGACAAAAGTATTTTAGAAAAAAACCTGTTTTAAAAGTTACAAAAAGTAGAAGTAAGCTAGACTGTGGGAATCCCCGTTGCGTGTTAACCGTTCATGTATTGTTATGGCAATTTAAATTCTCATTACTATTTTCATTTAACTTTCATAAAAATTGTTAAAGTAAAAGGCATTAATTTGATTCATTGCGATGGGTACTAAATTTTATTACCACTTTAAAATGATTCATTTTCTGACATTTACAAGTTTGTCTTATTTTATTATTTCCATTTTCAATTTAAATTAATATGTTGGATAAAAAACAAACAAAATATTTTTTAATTACAAAAAACTAATCAACGACAAAATGAATATTTGTGATCATTTATTACTTAAAAAGAATTGCAATTTGCATGTTGTACCAGCTGGCCTTTGTCTTACGCATTCATACATGCTAAAAACGCAATTAATATTTATTGACAAACAAATAAAATATGTACACAAATATGTAATTACTCTCATTTGCTGTTCTTCTTAGATCAAAGAGAAAAAAACTAGACACGTATTAGTCATTATTATTGGATGAATAATCTTAAACATCTTAAACATACCGTATGATCAAATAAATGTGTCATCTTAGGCGGCATTGAAAACTGGACACAACTGTCATTTTATGTGATCATGTCATCAAATTTCAAATAACAAGTGAATAGAACCCTTTAATTGATACCGGGAATCCCGAGAAAAACACATTTACACGTAAAAAATTAGCATCTTGATGAAAGAAATAACTATAATATTGATTTTTTGAATTTTGATGTTATAAGACGTTAAGGTAATTAGTCATCGGTTAATCAAAAATGTTAATCTCACTTAAGTAGGCACACACTTGCATTTTGAAGATTAGGAAATCCCAGGTACGAATTAGTTGAAGATATACCTACATACCTATCTAGGGTTTTTCCAATTTTTGCATGCTATTGAGTACAATAAACTTTGAATTTTCTATTCGAAATTTCGAAAGAAAGTTGTGTTAAAAAAACCGAATCATTATTACGTAATTGTGAAGAAAGTTAAATTCGATCGAGTGCACCTAAAAATGATGACCTTGTGACGTCACACTACGTGTTTTGCGAACTTCATGATGACATTTTTTGATGTGTTGTTGTGGTTAAGCAGTGGCGTACCAAACAATTAAAATTTTGATCAAAGTGACCAGAGACTGAAGATTGACAACACTAAAATAATAATGTAGTGTAACAATGATTGCGCGTCGCAAATAAGAAGGAATGACAAATGACTATAAACTTGTGACGTTTAAATTTGACAGTTAATGTTACAAATTAAAATTTCAGTGGTCTACTTGACCAAAATATCATAGATAGTATGGCCTTTGTGAAACTTTATATTTTCTGGGTCTACTTTATTTAGTGTTGCAAAATTAACTACATTAATCAGCAATTTAATTGAGCGCGTGGTATAATTATTATTTTTTCCAGTTTTATAGAGTGCGATCAAAAAGTCTTCCTATCAAGTAGGCGTCCTAGTTGAGGACGCATGTTGCATGGCAGTTCGTATGTTACCTAGATGTCAAAAAATTATTTTATAAAAATTAATACATTGAGCTAATTAAATTGAGTTATTCTATGAAACGTCTTAAAACAAACTAAAATAAGATTTTGTTGGTGTTTATTTATAAAAATCGTTCACCACGGTTTCGTGTCATAATTTACATAAAAAATATTTTGACATTTCTAATTTGTCATTGTGACATTTTATCTTCCAGACATACGTTTTAAATTTCTACGCTTGCTTGATAGACAGACTTTTTGATTGCACTGTACCTACATCCAGAAGATTAAATTTGTAATTTACAAAATATGTTGAAACAAAAACATAACTTAAAAAATATGTAGGTTAACACAGGCCACTTTGAAATTTCGTTTAGCAACATTGAATCTTTTTCATATGTAAACAATTGTTGCAAAAAAATATTGACAACATTAAATTACTGATGTCAAATTGTTTCAGCAAACGAATGACAACTGTTGTGATGTTTAAGCTTGACAGTTAATGTTGTCAACGTCATATCAAAGTCACAGGCTACTTTGATTCAATTGCCGCATGATATTTTTATAGTATTTCTTAAACAAAAGTCAATATTAGTCAATATTAGCGAGTGGTTCTGTATTAAGCCAACTTTCAAAAGGTTTTAATGTAAATTTTTAAAACTGTCAATTATCATACTATACGTGATTGAAAATTGTGACAAAAAATATATTGATAACACTGCATTATCAGTTATATCAAGATTGTTGCAACTGACTATAAAATGATAACATTACAAATCATTTTGAATTGAAAAGACAACAGTATTATATAAGCGAGCGTAACGAGTGATTGTATATCTTCCAAAAGGCTTTAACTTGGTTAGAAAATAAATTATAACTTTTATTATAACTCTTATGATGAATTTTTTAAGGGTTGCAAGGTTTGTTTGACAACAAAAATTCTAGTTGCGCCACTGTTTGATTCACTGAAAGTCGTTGATTTGAATGAAACAACAAGATAACATCTGGGTTAAAGGTCATATGGCTATCAAAGTTGGTTTTTCCGTCGCTAAAGTCAAGACTTACGTATCGCCATCCTCATCCTGTTGGAAATACTCTTTCCAGAGGTCGTCTTTGGCAGTTGTTTCAACAGGTGGTTCCGCGATTTTGCTCTTGGCGCAGGAGAGATCGTTCCAGTCCGGATTTTTGATATGGAGTCCGGAAAAACTCTCAGACAAATCAACCCCACTGTCCAGACGCATGTAGTTTTCTTGTGGTGGTTCCTCGACTTGTAGTTCCTCTGTGATTTTCTCTTCGGACCGGAGTTCACCGGAAATGAAGCCGCTGTCGATGGTCGACGACTCATAAACGGTGCACTTTTCTTCACTCACAGCGTCATCTGGAACTGAAGGAATTTTCTTATCCTGTTTCCCGGACATTTTTCCCGATAACAAGAAGCGAACGCACTGGACACAAAATGGCTACAAATCCGCACGCACTACTTCTAATGGCGGCACGCGCGAAACACGGCCTTTTCCAAAGACAACCGCGTACAAGGGGGTGGTTGAAAAATAATTCGACAATGGTTTTTCGAGATTTGGGTCGTTTGATTCGTTACGTCAACACTCGAAAATGGCTTCTCGGCGACTGAGATTTACTGAACGGCGATCGCGTGTGCTGTGGACATCCAACACAACTTCGGGATTCCCCAGACATGCGCTCTCACTTGGCGCCATTTCAAATCACGCGAGAAAGCGCATTTGACCGATTTTTTCGGAAGCGGTGGGAGTGCGAGGGTGGGATGACACTAACGATGCCGGAAATGCAAAGTTCTATATTTATATTTTTGTGTAGGGGGAAAAAAACAACCACTGTCAAAAATGTCAGTCAGTAATGTCAAATTTGAAAGTTGACTAATAAAGACCAACTTATTTACACAGTGGGCGACAAAATTATGGAATAATCTTATTAAAACTGAAAATATTTTGTTTTTGGCAAAAATGCTCAAACAGGTCAATTTTGTTTTTAAAAAATATACAATTTTTAACTTGATTTATAATTTTACACTTTTTGGTTTTTGAGTAATGACGTCATCCACATTTTTTTTTAAATTAAAACACTAATTTTTTTTAGCCAACTTTTATCTGTCGAATGACAACACCAAAATTTCCAGCGATCACCTCTGCATCGAGAACGTATGTCTAACTGCACGTGAAACGTCAAATAAATTGACAAGTCAAAAGGTAAAACGGCAAAATGAGCTGCAATTAGTCGACGACGTATAATAAATAATACGAGTAGGACCCCTCTTTTTTGAAGGTAAATTATAAATTTAGTTATTATTTGTTACTTTTTGACTTGTCATTTTACTTGACATTTTACAGACATACGTTTTCGAATCCAAGGTTGACTCGATTACAAATTATCTTGATCGCTCGATATTAAATGTTACATAGTTTTCGAAAAAAAATCCCCAAAAAAGTGAAATGATATCAACAAAAAACAAACACATAATTTTGAATCAAGTTGAGAATTTTGCATTTTTTAAAAAGAAAATTGACCTGCTTGAGCATTTTTGTCAAAACAAAATATAGACTGTCCGGAAAGTCACGCACCTCCGTGTCACTGTATCATCGAGCGACGCCGTAAACAAAAAATCTATCTATAAAAATTTCGAAGTTATAAGAGTTTAAATTTTGCAGTTTGACTCTATTTAATATTTATTTTATTTCTAAATGTCAATTTTTTTTCACAAATAAACATTTTTTTTTCAGTAGTCGGTAGGACTACCGAATTACTCCCTTTAAGGAGGTGTGCGACTTTCCGGACACCTGTATTTTTAATTTTAATACATAAGATTATCACATAATTCACTCACTCTATAGGTACTTACAAAAAAGCATTTTTATGATTGAGAACCCAAAACTAGAAAAAGTATATACGAAAAATTTTGATACATTTTTGAAAATCTAGAGGACAAATGTGACAACCAAAACTTTTCCCAAAAATAATAAAATTCCAACAGAAATAAATAGAGTCAAAGTGCAAATTTTTAAACGCTCAAAACTTCGAAATTTTAATCGATAAAATTATTTTAACATTTTTTCCATGTTCTTGGTATCTTACCTTATATGGCATTTTTCTCTGGGGCGCGAGTTCTGGCGCAGCCTGTGTAGGGTGCAGTACCAGTATGTGCAAATATTTTAACAAGTAATAGTAGAGCTCAAAAGATGTCAAAATAACTCAACTTGCCCTATCCGAATGTTTACATCAACTGTTTTGTTGGCAACAAAATATTTTCTTTTTTGGGTGTTTGCAACTAAATATAATATGGCAAAAAAAGATTACAGATTACATTAAAATACCAAGTGTCAAGTAATGTTGCCCACTCAAACAGTTATTCTTGATCACCAGGTATGTCTTATGTGTATTTATTCTAAAAATTTTTAAAATTTATCTTTGATAAGAATTTCGCTATACATTTAAAAATGACACGTGCAACATAGATATTAAAATTAAATATTTAAATTTATTTGGGAATGAATTGATTCAATTGAAACTCATTTTTGTAATTTTTGAGTCTTACCTAAGAAATAAATTCAAATATTTTTCTGTGCAATTTTGACCGTTTTCCATCTACATACAGGATTCACATAATTTTACGAGGCCTGTCCCTGTAAGATGCAATAAATAATACATATCCCGATACGAACTCGATTACAAATTTTGAAAAATTGGATAATCTTCTCTAGTTTCACCCTTTCAAAAATTACAACATTTTTAGTGAATTAGTGATTAAAATGGATAAACTAGAATCATATTCATGCCGTCTCTTAATAGAACAAATAACAATTGTTTCTGAAAAACTGCCGTTTATGACTATTAATGAAACAGTGATTAGTTTGACAACTACTGTCATGGGTTTCCAAAAATTAAATAATTAGATTTTTTTTGTATCTAGTGTTTTGTGATTTTTGAATATTTGGGTGCGTACATTAGGCGCAAGCCTCTTAAAGTTGTGTGAAACACCTGTACATAAAATCGAAGTAAAAAACATTTTTAGATTTATTATAAAAAAACTAACAAGGAATTAATTACACAAAAATTGGTAAAAAAAGTCATTTGCTACTGTTGTATTTCTAAAGTCGCACAGTATTTTAACAATTTTTAAATAGATATTTAGATCTCTAGAATCTAGATTATTGAAAAGTAAAAAACATCAAACAGAATTTAGAACTTTTTTTAATACATACGATTTATGGAAAACCAAATTTTTTAGAATCAACAAATTGTGATTAACTTTATTTTACAACATCATAATTTATCTTAACGAATTTGTTTTGTTGGAACTTTTAATTTGCGTCAGTAATCTGAATTACATGACGTATGATTTGATTTGAAAAATATGAACTTGATCGAATTCAAATATTGATTAACGTCATGTTATTTCAACTTTTCTGATGAAAAAAAAAACCGTTTTCAATGTTTCAGTTGATTTTGCAGAACCGTCAAATATGATTTCCGGATGATTCCTTTTATTGTTTGAAATGTGTCGTCACCCGACAAGTGGCGCCGTACCGTTAGACGCCACCGATTTTCACGAACCCTGGAATTGATAAGATAAACGTATAAACGTCATAAGGTTTTTCAAAATTACCACACACACACACCTTGGGAAAACATTGCCAATATATTTTTTTATCGCCATTTAATCCATTTACCCACTTATTATCCTTATCAGTTTCACCAGGTATTACTAGGCATTGTTATTTAGCAGGTTTTCCCCAAATATTCGACACAATTGAAGTGAAAATTCGCTATCGGTGGGTGGACTTTCCGATATTGCAATAAAAAACAACACTTGTGTGAGCTTTTGGGGAATTTTAATACACTCAGTTGGGAATTTCGAGACGAGGGCAATAACCACGCTCAAAGATGCACTCTGTGTGTTTCCTGGTACATTTGAGTGATTCACTTTGATTCGCGAGTGAAAAACGGACGTCGCTCTTGCGAGAAATATTAATCACTATTAAACGTTTGCAGTGTAAAGTCCAAAGAATTCCCCACTGATGAAAAGAAATGCTTTCAATCAAAGTGCCCTGCGCCATGAAGTTAAGTTGGCAACACTAACTATCAAATTCAAGCGACATACGTTTGTCATCTAAAATAATACAGGATTGTCAACTTAACTTCAAAGTAACATGACAGAAATTTAATTCATTTGTTCTTATTAAGTTAGATAAACTGTTTGAACAAATACAGGTGCGCCAGAATTCGCGCCCCAGAGAAAATTTTCAAGTAAGGTAAGATACCAGGAACATAAAAAAATGTTTAAAAAATTCGATCAAAAAATTTTTTAATTTGTTTTTTGACATTCGACATCTTTTTATATCTATTTAAGGATACTGATGATCTTGTATATGTTTTTTTTACAACTATTTAGAAAAGGGACAAAAATTTTGTTAATAAAAGCCACAAATAACATTGAACAGAGTTACAATTTAGGATACCGCTTCCTTGTTTCCTCTTTTAGGTAATAGTAAAAAAGTTTTAACAATAAAAACTTGGAAAACTATTTTTCCAACAGAAACAAATAGAGTCAAAGTGCAAACTTTAAACCCTCTTAACTTCGAAATTTTGATAGATAATTTTTTTTTAACATATTTGCCCATTCTGTAAACTCTGTTCAAAAATGACTGTTTTTTTGTCACTGTGGAAATACTTATTATATTACAGGGTGTCTCAGCTAAAGTTCCTCAGTCTATAGTCCTATTAGTAAAAAAATCTTTATCCAATAAAACATTTAATGATATAAATCTTAATCTTAATCAAAACAAAATTCTTACACAACTTTAATTAATTTATCATTAATTATCAGTTTATCAATAATTTTTGTTAAAAACGTTATTTCGTTAAAAGATAAATCAATATAGTTTGCACAAAAAACTATGTACCTACCTCAGGAAAGACGACGGATTTTTTTTGTATTTATTTTTTATAGTATAATAATCTGAAAGAAATGGCATTTATTTTGAACCTCTAAACCTTTTTACTCATTTTACAGTTTTTTTATAAATAATGGCTGTAACGAAAATGAAATAAAGCGATTTAACCCAACTTATGGTGCAACTTGGTTGGGTTAAGTCGCTTTATTATGATCTGGAAAATCTTATATGACGCTTTGTCCTCATATTTTTTTACAACCTGTATTTAATGAAACAAAAATTTATTTTGTCCGCCAATGCAATAAGTAGCTGAAAATTTTTTGTGACAATCATTTACAGTCACCCCGTATTAATTATTTGCCGTTAAAAATGATAAATTTTTTAATACAATATTATTTTTATTGACAATCGTCACTAATCAAATACGGACTTCCATTTCATGTATGATTACCAACGTCACGAGTCCATCAAAATGGAATGAAATGCACCCTCGCGACTGCACCTCTCGGTCATATAACTTGAGATAATAAAATATTTGCCATATCCATTGTCTATACTATTATGTTGTTTGTGGTTTGAATTTACTTTTATTGATTCAGAAATTTTTACATAAAACACTCAAAGAAGATTAATCGGTTTTTGAATTTTTTTTAAATAAAAATTTCAAATTAATGTGTAAAAAAGCAAAATTGTTAAATGCCTATTTTACAATGTTTTTGAGGCAAAGATTTTTATAGAAAATGAGGTCCCCCCAATTTTTTATTGTAAAACACTTTTGATAAAAGAACAGTTTTTGACAAACCACCTACGAATGAAAGGATAAACCGCGCAATTCCTTTTAAGCCCAATTTTGCGGTTTGTAATAATTTTTATAAAACCAAGTCAGGGACATGACAAATTACTTAATAATATAATGACAATAAAAAAAGTGAAAGTGAAATGAAGATGTCAGAAAAAAAGAAGAAACGAATTATTAAAAATAATTAAAATCTATTTCTGACTTTGTTTACAGTTTTGAAAACAATAGTAAATAAAAACTACAGACACACATAATTAATTATTTCATTGAAATAAAAAAAATAACTAACTTTACCTTTTAAATGTTGTTGGAAGATCGTCCTGAATAAATCCACTCGCGACATTTGGGAGCAAATATGTCACAAAACCCCACGTTTAAATACAAACACAAAGTTCACAAATTCCCGGAACATTTCTCTCCGTAGTCTGGACTGGAATGACAGAAGGTGCGCACCAGTTGAACACACCGCCGCTTCAAAAACGGGAATCCCGATTGCTTTTCAACCAATCAGTGACCGATTCTGTCTAATATTTGGTTGATTGTTGTGGAAGACAAACTGGGTCACGGTTTTTTCACTAGACAAAAAGACGAGGCTTTTTGCAATGAAATATTTCTGTGAAAAAACGGACGGGTACTTGGAATCAAAATTTTATCAAATGGCTAAACTTCTTATCAATTGGAAAAACCCTAGATTATGTGCGCAGTGCGGTTACGTGTATAACAATAATAGTTTTCCCCAAATTGGTGTGTTTTTTTTTTTAAATAATAATTGTGTTTGTTGTTGGACTACTGTAACAGTTATGTTTAGTCTCCATTGCTTTAACTTTTAGGGATTTCTGTTTTTTTCATTTTATTTTTTTAATTACTTTGTTGAAACTAGAAACTGTGATCAAATCCAATCGGTTCCAAAAAAAGTTTGTAGAACTCACACTATAGAATTCGAAAATGTCTTGTCGAAATTATCTGGAATGCGCGGCATAGCCGATTACCCCCGCAACTCACGCTATCTGATTAGCAAATGTACGTTTTATCGAAATTATCGTAACGTTTTCTAATTTATTTTATAATCCTCACACCTGTTCTAAGTTTTGTTTGACACTATCTGTTTCTATGGTGCTTTTAAACTTCCTTGTTATGTTGCCGTTAAAATACGCTTTATCTACAGGATGTTCCGTTTAAACCCCACATTAGAAGTATTGGGAGTTCGAAAAATCGTATTTATTTGAAAATTGGTACATAGCCATAATCCATTAAGTTCTCACAAATGAAAATATTTTTAAGATGGCGGCACTTCTGGTTGTACCGGAAGTCTGTTTCAACTTTCTTATTTTAAATGGAAAACTATATTTTTACTGCGTTTTTTGATTAATCGGGTCATTTTAAGGGAGTTTTCATCAGCTTTTCCTATATTTAAATTTAGCCGTTTTTGAAATATTAGGACTTTTTCAAAAGTTTTTGGATCTGCACCTTCCACTTTAAAAATCGATAACTCTGCTATTTTTTAAAATTTTGAATTTGTTTTTTTGGCGTTTGAAAGAGAAAGTTTAGATCTTTCTTTCTTTAGATCTTTTTTTTGAAAAAAAAATTAACAAACCCTAAAATTTTAAGGTTAGTTTTGTAATAATTCAAATACCCATAACTCAAATTTTCCAAATGAAATACCCCAATTTTTATTTTACTAAATGGAAGAGAATTTAATTCTGCATCGATCTGTATTAACGTTCCCTATACCAAAAATTTAATAATTTTATGTTTTTTATTTTTAAGACTGCCGAAAATTTATTACTAGCCACATCTGTTTTCGTATAGTTTGCTATGTAAATCAAAAATGACAAAATTGTTTCTCAATAAACGTCGACAGTGACTTATTATTTGACAAATAGTGCCAAAATATGGTCAAAACTACTCAAACTTAGATTTAATTAATTAATTTTGTATTTATGGAGAGTGTAACAAATTATGATGTCGTACATCAAACAAAAATAAATTTTTCTCACTTGTTAGCTTTAAATAATGATCGCATGGTAGAACCTATCAATAATAATTAAGTTTGCATAACTTTAATTCTTCACTATTTGTTAAATAGTAATTTACTCTTGACGTTTGTTTAGAGAAAATTTAGACATTTTGGATTTCCATAGCAAACTATGTGAAAACGGGTGTGGCTAGTAATAAATCCTCAACTTTTTGAAACATTTTTGGAAAAAAAATTATAATTTGGTTTTATTTCTTTTTGGTAATGTAATTCTTATACCTTTAAGCCTGTCCGAGCTTTCTGACAGCCTGTATACAAAAAAAAATCGCCCTGCGATTATTTCAGTGCATAGTAAGATTAGAAAGTGTTTCTTAAAAGAAAGCCGAAAGGGTAAAGTAAAAAGGGGTAATTTGTGGGTCAGTTCCCAGTTCTCCACAGGGTACCGATGTTTGGGAAATTTCCTTTAGAGCGCCCCTTGTCCTTTTTGATGTGGTGTTTGAAAACAACCTCTTTAAATGAAATTGGACAAAACACAAAAAAGTTCTAAATTAAATTTTCAATCCATATACACCAAAATTATGCAGAATAAATTAATTTGAAATAGTTCAAAAATTTTGAATTAAAATTTAATTCACTTTTTATTTAAATCGCCCCTTATTGGTTTTATAAAAATTAGAACATTAATATAATTTTGTTTTAACATTTTTGTTAGTAAAAAATGGAGATCACAGTAATTGTTCAGACAAATTTTTATAATTTAAACTTTAATGTTATAAAAGACTTTAGAAACAACTTTGCCTTGACAGGCTTTTTAATTAGGGGTTTTTAAATACGAAGAGAAAATTGTCATTAGTACTCATTAAATACATTTTTTAATTGTTTATCAAATAAACGTAAACATTTTTGCTATTTTCTTGTAATCCTAAATCTCAAGGAGAGAGCACGTTTCATTCTCATTCACAAGGGACACTGCAACCTCCTAAGCATTGGTAATTTTCGTTTTCCCACGTTTAACACCAATAAAATTTTACTATATGATTCACTTAAAGTTCTGTTCCCAGATGATAGAACAGTTGCACTGGAAATTTGAAATTGGTTTTAGTGGACATATGGTGAGAAATCTCCAATCCTTTAATCTGTTTATAAATTTTATTGTGGGAAATTTTACTCCTGGGATAATTAGGATCAAGAAATTTCTTACCTCACAAAATGGGGTGGTTCAAGGGTTAATCATGGGTTTTTCTGTCTACCTGTACCTTGGAGATTTTTAAATCTAGAAATCGTTTTATTTTATCAGTAATGTTTTCAACATTTTTTTAAGAATGTTACAAACAGACATAATTTAAGGAATTTATGATTCTTACAGCATTTAAAGGTTAAATTTTGTTAACTTATTTTTCAACATCATGATTCTATTTGGAAAACCTTAGAGACATACTTATAATAAAAAAAAATGTACATCATGATGTTTTAATTAAACAAATTTAAAAAATTGAATATTTTTTTCTGTCTCTTTTACAATCCTTTTATAATTAACACCTGTATACAAGGTGCGCCAGAACTCGCGCCACCGAGAAAAATGCCATGTAAGGTAAAATATCAGGATCATGGAAAAAATGTTAAATTTTTTTTAACTATAAATATTTCGAAGTTATAAGGTTTAAATTTTGCACTTTGACTCTATTTATTTCTGTTGGAAAAATAATTTTCCAAGTTTTTTTACTAAAGGTTATTAGAACAGGAAACAAGGGAAATGTTAACTCTGTTTAATGTTATTTGTGGCTTTTATTGGCAAAATTTTTGTACCTTCACTAAATAATTGTAAAAAAAACATATACAAGACCATCAATATCATTAAATATACATAAAAAAATGTCCAAAAATTAATGTCAAAATTTTGGTCGCGAGTTCTAGCGCAGCCTGTATAATTTTAAAGATCTTATATTTATTTGAATTATTAGTATTTAAATTTGAATTAGAAAAAAATCGCTGCTTTGTCCGGTGTGCAAACTCGGTCACCTGCCACAAGGAGGACCATACCTATGTCTCAATACATTACTTTCAATCATACAAAAATTATTTTTTCACGTTCCTACAACGTTCAATGGACTCTAGTTAAAATTTTCAAATAGTTTTTGAAAAAATTCAAGTTTTTTTGATTTTTTGTTTACAACAACATAATAGTGTCTATGCTTATAGCCCCATTTCTATATTTATTATTCAATATTTCAAAAACTTTTGATGTAGAGCATTTTCAATTGTTGCATCGCGTAATTTTACGGCTAGGACACCATATTTTAAGTGTTTTGATGACAATATTCACATTCACGTTCAAAACTCAAGACATTTTTTGAAACAATTCTCCTAACAAAGTTCATCGCTTTTCCTAATTTTTACGATCAGTAAGCGTACAAAAAACGTCAATTGGTGCGATTTTTAAGTTTTAGAAAGTTTTTAATTAAATAACATAATTGACTCAGTTTGTAGAAAGTGCATGTCTAGTCGTTGGTCAATAAAAAACCTTAAAAATTATTTAAAATTTGTATAAAAAGTAATTTCAATAATTTAATAAACTCAGAACAACTTAATTTAACAAATATTAGAATAAATAAAAATACATGTATACCTATTTCAAATTTAATAACGATTTATTCAACATTTCAATCATTTTATACAAAACAATGAAAATGAATCATTAGAATCAAAATTTCAGAATCAAAAATATGTAAGAAATTCATGTCAAAACTTATTTTATTAGGCAGTGCCTCCACTGCCGGCAAAGGTGCAACGTTATTTTGATTTCGTCACTATGGACTAAAGCAACTTTTGATCTGTCAACTATTAAAACATCAGAAGGGAGGCTAGAGACAGGTTTTCTTCATATAAAGAATTTAATAGTTGAGACAAATCATTTTGTAGTTTATATTTACCTAACTGTCTGTCTTTTGCGAGTCAAAGAAATAACTCCTTTTTTTCCGAACAAGCTGAAATTTTGCATACACAGGTAATTTCTGTGACATTATAATAATATTTACCTTAATAAATGATTTATAAATAATTGTCAATATCTCGGTCCTTAATTGAAATACTGATAAGATGAAATAATAATAATAATAATAATAATAACTTTATTAATATCAGTGACACTTGGTATTCGTCAAAAGATACATAGATATACAAACACACGTAAAAAAACAAACAAATAACATTTTACATTTAGTGACAAGTATTTACATAAAAATATTATTTGCAAACTCATTCAGAGTGTAGAGCTCTGCGCCTATGAGTTTTGTCTTAGCTTTTTTTTTAAAGAGAGTAATTGGCAGTTCTTTTTATTTAGATGGCAAAGAATTGTAAAATCCAAAGCATTGGTAACAACATCCGCTTTCAAGCAAAGCTGTTCTGTGCAATGGATATGTATAAGTATCAAGTTTACGCGTTACTTTAAAATATTTGGTTTCAAAGTCTTTGAACATATTTTTATGTTGGTGTACAAAACAAATGCACTCATATACAGGGTGCGCCAGAACTCGCGCCCCAGGGAAAAATATAAGGTAAGATACCAGGAACATGGAAAAAAATTATCTATAAAAATTTTGAAGTTATGAGAGTTTAAATTTTGCACTTTGACTCTATTTATTTCTGTTTTTTTGCTATAGGCTATTAAAGGAGGAAACAAGGAAGCTATATCCTAAACTGTAACTCTGTTCAATGTTATTTGTGGCTTTTATTGGCAAAATTTTTGTACCTTTACTAAATAATTGTAAAAAAACATATACAAGATCATCAGTATCATTAAATAGACATAAAAACATGTCAAATGTCAAAAAATAAAAGTCAAAATTTTTTGACATGATCAAAAGCCTTAGAAAGATCTAAGAAAATACCTAAAGATATTTGCCCCTTGTCCAAATTATTGTACAATTCTGAGATAAAGCTATATATAGCAGTAGTAGTTGAGAGATCTTTCCTGAAGCCATGTTGAGAGTTAGAGAGAATCTTTTTGGCAGCAAAAAAAGATGTAACTTTTTGTAACATTAATATTTCGAAGACTTAGAAAAACAGGAATCAGGCTAATTGGTCTATAGTTTTCCATTTGAGATGAATCTCCTTTCTTAAAAAGCGGCTTAACTACAGATGATTTTAATAGTTTATTAAATTTTAATTTAAGTTGGAAAACTTCCCTGTTCAAAAAAAAGTGTTTATTATGAAAGTAAGAGGACGTACTATAAAAGATGACATTTTTTTAATTAACATATTCCTTTTTCTTTTTAAGTAATAAGTTTGAATAATGTGCATTATATTGATTATACTTTATATTGTATTTATTCCTTTAGGAATTCTGTAAACTCTGATCAAAAATGACTGTTTTTTTGTCACTGTGGAAATACTTATTACAGGGTGTCTCAGCTAAAGTTCCTCAGTCTATAGTCCTATTAGCAAAAAAAATTTATCCAATAAAACATTTAATGATATAAATCTTAATCTTAATCAAAACAAAATTCTTACACAACTTTAATTAATTTATCATTTATTTATCAGTTTATCAATAATTTTTGTTAAAAACGTTATTTCGTGTGTTTATTTTTTATAGTATAATAATCTGAGAAAAATGGCATTTTTACCTTTTTACTCATTTTACAGTAATTATAAATACAGGCTATAACGAAAAGATGGAGACAAAAAATGAAATAAAGCGATTTAACCCAACTTATGGTGCAACTTGCTATAGAGATAAGTTGGGTTAAATCGCTTTATTTTGATCTGGAAAATCTTATATTACTCTTTGTCCTCATATTTTCTTTACACCCTGTATTTAATGAAACAAAAATTTATTTTGTTCGGCAATGCAATAAGTAGCTCAACATTTTTTGTGGCAATCATTTAGATCACCCCGTATTAATTATTTGTCGTTAAAAATGATAAATTTTTTAATACAATATTATTTCTATTGACAATCGTCACTAATCAAATACGGACTTCTATCTCATGGTTGGAAAGTAATTCATGTATGATTGCAAACGTCACGACTCCATCAAAATGGAATGAAATGAAATTAATTAGTCAATTTTTTTAGAAAAACGTATCCTTATTTTATTATTAAAACAAAATATGAAAGCGAATGAAATACGCCCTCGCGATTGCACCTCTTGGTCATATAAGTTGAGCCCTTGAGATAATAAAATATTTGCCATATCCAACTATTATGTTGTTTCTGGTTTGAATTTCCTTTTATTGATTCAGAATTTTTTACATAAAACACTCAAAGAAGATTAATCGGTTTTTGATTTTTTTTTAATAAAAATTTCAAATTAATGTGTACAAAAGCAAAATTGTTAAATGCTTATTTTACAATGTTTTTGAGGCAAAGATTTTTATAGAAAATGAGGTCCCTTCAATTTTTTATTGTAAAACACTTTTGATAAAAGAACAGTTTTTGACAAACCACCTACGAATGAAAGGATAAACCCAATTTTGCGGTTTGTAATAATTTTTATAAAACCGAGTCAGGGACATGACAAATTACTTAATAATAAAATGACAATAAAAAGATTTGACATTTATTTTTTGACATTTGACATTTTTTTACAACTATTTAATGATACTGATGATCTTGTATATGTTTTTTTTACAATTATTTAGTAAAGGGACAAAAATTTTGCCAATAAAAGCCACAAATAACATTGAACAGAGTTGCAATTTAGGATACAGCTTCCTTGTTTCCTCTTTTAATAGCCAGTAACAAAAAAACTTGGAAAATTATTTTTCCAACAGAAATAAATAGAGTCAAAGTGCAAACTTAAAACCCTCATAACTTCGACATTTTTATAAATAATTTTTTTTAACATTTTTTCCATGTTTCTGGTATCTTACCTTTACGGCATTTTTCTCTGAGGCGCGAGTTCTGCAGCACCTGCATACGACTCTAAAATTTGGATTTATCGAGCAAAGTTCTGCCAAACCAACTCCATTCAATAGAGTAGGAAAAAACCCTACACACTGTTGGGGTTTTTATTTGTGAGAGCAAAATCAACCACTTATTCTATACACGAACAAAGACATTAACGTCGGATGATTTAACAACATTGCTTTTGTGAAAAAATTGAAGCCACTGTAGTTCAATTTGCTAATTATAATCTAAATATTTTGACCCAGTACCGTCAATCAACCTACCTGAAATCTTCTTTTTTAATACTAAAAACACTTTTTCATTGATTTTATGCCAAAAAACTTGGAACAATATGTACACACAAAAATTTTAAGAAGTGATAGCTGCGATCAGATAAAGCAAAAATAATTTAATTTACATTCTGCGAATGTTTATACTAGTTGTACCTCCTAGCAGTAACTATTCCTAAATTCTGAAATATAGAAATATAAATCATAACTAATGATCTCTTCAAAAACTATTATTGGTACTGTTTAAAAAAAAACTAGATTAAATTGTGAAAATACATAACTACAGCTAGTGAAATTAAAAATAAAAAAGTAAAATTAGCGACAAAACCTAAAAATTCTTTCCTGACAGCTGGTAAAGCCACCTACTCGGATCAAAATTTGAAATGACTAAAAATGCTTGAAATACGGTTCCTAAATAAACATCTAAGTACTGCGTATTGGAGAAAATCGACACTTGAAACAAATAAAATTTCCAAAGCATCATCTTATTGTGATGAATAATGAAAACACTTATTGTTACAATCCAGAATAAATGAATTACATTACGAGGAAAATACTGCTAAAAACGAATAAATTCACATTCACAAAATTCTTATCAAAAAATAGATTAAATAATTGATAATTTTTGTTATTACGAGTATATGAGTATGTAAAAACGTACTGGTTTTTCCAAGTTAACACACTTTTCTTGATAACGCATATTTCAACAAGGCTGTGTATATAATAAATAGGGTATTGACCAAAAAATTTTTCAGCATTACGTAATCTTTTTTTTTCAGTTCTGACAGTTCACTGTTAATTTTACACTTGGTAATTTTTATTTTTAATTAACTGCAATTTTTTTTTGAGTATGTACCATAAAAGTTATTCGCAGAATTGGGTACAAGTAAGATCTCTGCACATGGGATTTCTAACCGCAAATTGTTCGAGATTTGACGGGCATTTCCTCAAAGTCAAGATATATGAGAGGGTTTTCCGGGGGTCAATATTCTATCCATGCTACTTACATCAACTACTCGTGCAGAGTCTCACGGAACAATATTAATTTTTAATGAGTTAAAAAAAGATCTGACAACACTGTAAAATACTGAAAATTTGACAATGTATACATAAGTTTCCTTGGAAACCAAAAATTTATTTGAATGAAATGTTGTTATTCTTTCGTCATCTAGCAAACGTAAACTAGGTAAGCAATAATGCAACGTTGCCACAATTGTTTCAAATATAAGGAAACGAAAAAAAAAAATTAAATAACTTTTAAATAATAAATAAAGAACCAAATATTTTTTTAAATTTCAAATTTATTTCAATAGATGAAAAAAATAGGTCCAACGTTTATGGGACGGCCTGTTTTTCACCTGACTAAATTAGACCAACATTATTAAAAAAACAATTAATTATTCACATTTTATCGCAGTTTTTTGAGTTAAAAAAATTGTTACGTGTTTTTGTAATGAAATAAAGAATTTATTACATCGTAACATGAATTTAATTGAAATTCTTTACTGTGTGGTTTAGAAGTGTACGTGACTTTGTGCAGATTGGCATTGGTATAATTTGGGAATTCTATTTCTTCAAGGAACTGAAAATTAGAGATATTGTTCAAAATGGTTCATTAACTTATACTTAGGTTAATTACTTAAATTATAAAATTATTTAAGGAAAAAAATTATCGATATTAATTCTTCCTTGAAATACTGAACCAAAATATTAATTTATTAAAAAAATATTAATTTTCAATTAATTAGACATTTAATTCGAATTTTGAAAATTTTGCTTTTCGTAAATCGAGCCTTGATTTGTCTAAATTCCAAAAACTTAAATTAAATGTCAGGAGTTTTATTATCCCATGATATTTAAATATAACCTACATATTTTTTGCACATTTTTATTTTTCATCTCAGATATGCAAAAACTGTTTTTTTTTGTTTTTCAATTTGGGTTGCGAAGTTGCCAAAGCACTTTTTTGCAAAATTTTGAAAATACATATAACTTTTCATTTAAATTATTCTAGACATTTATTATTAATTATAAAAAAGTAAAATTTTATATTAATATTAGTCAAAACAGTTTTGTTTTATTTTTGTTATACGGGGTGCTAACTATAAATGATCAACGTGTGTAATTTTCAAACAATCATATCTTTGTTTTTTTCAAACGTAACATTGTATATTTCAAATTTGCAAATTTATTAAATCAATGTGCTTCAAAATTTTAGGATGCTAAAAAGAAAACTTGTTGCTATATGGAACAATCTGTACGAACTTTTTTAAAAACTTTCGTTAAATAAACGATCAAATTGCAAAACAGTTTCAATAAAAACAAGCGAAGAAAATGCAAACCAGGATTTAAGTGAGTAAAAGAGTTTAAAGACTAACTCTCCGTTAATATCTAAACTACTTGACGTATTTTTCTCTTCAGTTATACCTACCAACTACGACAATCTAAAAACCGTTAACTAATAAATTTTAAATGTTTGTCGTAATTACAATTAGTTCAAACATGAGTTTTACGTCATTTTTATTTAGTACGAGTAAACAGATAAACATTCACGTTTTTTACAATCCTTGATAAACACTTAAATAGCATTAAATTAATAAAATGCATATTTAATGCAATAAAATAAAAAACAAAGCTAATAAGAATTAAATAAATAAAGCTGGAAACTAAAAAGTCAAAATAATAAATAACAAAAAATTCTTGTTTGTGAAAATATCCTTAATTATTATTAATTTAACCTATTTTTGACAAAGTTTTGTAAATCGCCTTGTATATTTCCACAAAAATTTCAGAAAATATGAACAATTACCATTTTGAGTCAGGTTACGTCACGTCAAGAATGTATTTGAAAAAAATTTCGAATACAGGGTGTTTCATTTTGATATTTGCCCCCTTGTAACACATACAGGATGGTCCAGAACTCGCGCCCCCGAGAAAAATGCAAAATTGTTTACTAAATAATTATAAAAAAAAACATAAACAATTTCATCAGTATCATAAAAACATGTCGAACGTCAAAAAATATATGTCAAATTTTATTGACATAGAATTTTTTAACCTTTTTTCCATGTTCCTGGTATCTTATCTTACTTGAAATTTTTCTCTGGGGCGCGAGTTCTGACACACCTGTATACTACTTATTTCGATAAAAAGTATTACAAACCGTAAACCTTATACAGGATGTTTTAGAATTCTCGCCTCAAAGAAAAATTTCAAGTAAGATACTTAAGATACCAGGAACAAGGAAAAAATGTTTCATAAATTCCATCTGTCGAAAAATTAATGATACTGATGATCTTGTTGTAATTAATATTGCCGATTGCATGTTTTAAAATTGACACCCTGTATGTTTCTCAACAACGTACCTACGACTGAATTGGTGCGCCACTGTATATTACATTAAAAAAAAACAACTTGTGACTGTTTCAAATTGCAGAATAACTTATAGTTGACACCCTGCATACAAAAAACCTCATAAGAATTACATAAAACGATAGAGAAAAACTCCTTTTCTTTTTTTATTAAAACCCCTTACATATTTCAAATTAATTTCAGTTAAGATTTGACAACTATATAAAATAAAGCAAAAACCACATTTTTATCTTCAATAATCAGTATTCTTCAGCTCACGCTGTATGTAAAGCTGGTCCAAAAATACAATCTTTTTTGCCAGAATTAAAGTAAAAATATAAAAATCCTCTAAGTTATTTACATATTTAGAAATTAGTTTAACCACGAAATTTCGACCTAAGAAGTTGTTGAACCTTCGGAAAGCACGATCTAAATGTGACATGTCAATAGTAATAACACAAAGCGGAAGATTTGTTTATTTAACATTCTTGTGGTTTCACTACCACGAAAGAATTTGTTTTGTTTGATTGGTGTATTCCTTGTAAAATATCAAGGTTGGAGATCACCCTCAATACGCCACAAAACAAATAAGTACTTCCAAATAAGTCATTGCATCACACTGTTAAAATTATTGGGATTTCTTTTACAGTCATCGGTTTTGAACTTTGGAACGCTTATTTTTGGTGGCACTGCATAAGGAATAAGGAAAGTACCGAGATAAAAAAGTGGAACAGACGTGCCTACGACAATACTAACAAGGAAAAAAAAATCGGTGGAGAAAGTTTACATCATGGGATATTCCAGAGTTTCGTGGTGCTGATATGGACTTAAAATGGACTTCTACGAAAAGCTGATAACAATGAATGTAAAGTCACTTTACTCACATGAAAATTTATAAAGTAAAGTTTTTAGGTTGCGTTTATGAAAAGTTTTTGAGAAAAATTCTGTTTCACGACAAAAATTTGAATGTTTTTTGTTCAATTTTTTTTATACGAGTGTAATACAAAAAAAATTAAACTTTAAAAGTTTTCATGATTTTTCTCTTTACAAAACAAGCTAAAATTTTCGTCTTTAATTTAGGTTCGACATAATTACAAGTTCTACTAAAAACTAAGGTTAATCCCGTAGTTTTTCTTCTAAATTTAACCAACATCCGTTAAAAATTAATTTGTGGACTGGGACATCCCGAGATATCAATGTGTTGACCCTCTTTTTATTTTCTTGAAACTGGTGAAAGACATGGAAAAAACACCAACACTTTTACAATAGAAATTCCAAATCCAAAGTATGTATGGAGCGATTAAGATAATTTGTAATCCAGTCATCCTTGGAGCCAAAAACGTATGTCTGTGAAACGTCAAATAAAATGACATTATCAAAAAGATTACGATTTTAATAACTAAAAGAACACACACACACACACACACACAAAGTATGACACTTCATCTTCATTTATCAATTGATATGATATATGCAGTTCGGGTCACTTCCTTATCAGTTGTTAATGTTGATATGTAATTCAGCAATTGTTGGGAAATGGCCACTTCCCAACCCAAACTGTCATATATCATGTTTTTCAAAATTTGATAAATTATAATAAAATTATAATAAATTTGATAATTATGAATAAAATAGTATACAAACCTTAGAAGTGGTTCCTTCCACTCGAATCAAATTTTCATTCTAACCTTGTTATAGAATATACTATTATTCTCAAATCGTCCGTAAAGTAAACGCAATAATCTAAACCATACTCGTAGTTCATAAAAAAGAAAAATGTACTTTTGGGGACTCGGCCATAAAGTCGACAGAAATCAGTGACAGAATAGTCTGTAAAGTATGCAACACATTATTTAGTTGCATAATTATTTTGAATTTTTACATAATTCTACAAAACTGCCATTTCAGAAAAACGTAATGTACACCTCAGAAAATAAACTCCATATTGGAGATAAAAAATTATTTTAGTGTTTTGTTAACAAATAATTATTCTTCAAATTTTCATCGAAAATTGATAAGAAGTTTGAAAATATAACGTTCTATCGCATTTTTGTGTTTATTGTTTTACCATCGTTGAAACGATTGTTTTCTATAGTACCATACAGGACAAAAAAATGGGACAACAAAATTTTACATTTTCTGAAAATTCACTGTAAAGCAGGCTTCAACGTTAAATTTGACTTTTTGAAATCTCCAAAATATCAAAATGTTAGGAATATCACTGACAACAAGGAATGGATCATTTCACATTTAATGACTTAGCTGTAGGTAGGTATAATTTTTTGTGCCGCATAGTACATACTTTTTTGTATGTACATACGCAAAAGAGAATACATAAAGCCTTTATTTTCTTTAACCAAAAATGACTTTATTATTTAAGAATTTAATTTACTTTTCTTTCTTTAATTTTTTTTCCAATTAGGTGTTTTTTGGATTCTACTGACAAATATGTACATATACAAGGTGAGTCGTAACTTATACGAATAAATTTAGGAACAATAATAAATAAAAAAATGAAAAATAAGTTTAATAAAACTTTTTTTTGTCGAATATCAATAAAAAATACCACTTAACACCACCAAAATAAAAAATCGATTCACTTAGTTATTATCTCAAATTTTAAAAACGAATAGTGTTTTTAACACGGATTTTCTCGGTAACTAAGAAATTTTTATTACATTTTTTTTCACTACCTACTAGGTATTATTTGGCATAACTTATCATACCCTAAAATTAAGCGTATAAGTTAAGACTCACCCTGTATATACTTTATCACATTTGGTTTAAAATTTTTGTGTAATAAAACCGCGTTTTGTATTTAAAATATTTAAACTTCTGTTGTGGCTTTGCCAAATTCTTCAAATTTTTAAGAAAATTTTGTATACATATTGAAAAAAAGAAAATGAATGTTACGTATGCTTTATATAATAGTGGCTGATATAAGGAAAAACATAAAACAAAAATGTAAAAATGGATAAATGTATTCTCTTCTTTTTTTTGCTTTATTTCCAGTAGTAAATTCTTTGGGTGGTCTTCTATTTGGTAAGAAAAAACTTGACTTAAACAATGTTTTATTTCATATTTTTTGTTATGCTAAGGCACACAAATAACAGTGAAATTTAAAAACGTAAATTAGATCAGAAATAACACAATTGTACCTTTCAAATCTACAATGTACAATTGCAACCATTAAATTTTCAACTTGCTCTTTTTGTCAAAAAAAGAAATTTCCCTGTGTAATTTTGTCTGTTGTCAACTCTCATTCAAACATGAATATAAATGTCAAAACACCACCCCAAAAACTAATTACCAAATATTTTGTGCCGCCAGTCTCTATGCTAGAGAGAGGATTTTTTGAAGTTCCGTCAATTTGAATAGAACTATTTAATATCCACACGTTCGTTTCACAATAGAGCATGTTAGGCATTGACATTGGAGTACCAAAATTTAATGCTCGCCATTGTACACTCTCACCTTCCATATTGTTTTTTTCTCTTAAATAATAGATTTCCTTGTCCCTAAATTTGTCGATAACAAACTTATAAACCAGATTTTTCTCTTTATCCCTTTTTTTTTTGGAATAAATAGCGTTATGCATACGAGGCAAATAAATTACAGGCAACCAGCTATACACTTACAAAAACTACAAATAATATTTGTATAATGATTTAAATTGTTAGTACGTTTTTTAATCTGTCACAAAAAAATATCCTTTATTATATTAACGATAAACCAGTCACAGAATATAGATGTATAGCTGGTTGCATAATGGAAATATTGATATTTAAACAAAGCTATCATTTTTAAATTATTATGAAACAGGATTCGTGTCACAGTAACACGACAACATTTTAAGAATAATAGTTATTTATTCGACGAGTTTGAGTGTAAATCAGACGCTTTATGTCACGAGTGGATTATTACACCACACGAGTGTTAACGAGTGGTTTATCATCCACGAGATGGAATAAAGCGTCCGATTTACACGAAGACGAGTTGAATACAACATTTTATTCTTCCAATTGGACTCAACAAGGCTTAAAATTGCTTTAAATCTGTTAAAAATAATCTGAGAAATGTCAAAACTTCCTTACACAGGAGAAAACCCAAATTTTGACAATATCGAAGAATAAAACTCACTTTCTTTAAAAATTAAGAATTATTATTAAAACGCAAGATGATTTACTCTCAGAATTTAAAGTGAACACAAACATAAAAATAACAAGAAAAATAAGACGAAACAAAAAAGTTCAAATAAAATAATTTGGCACATGTACTACACTGTGTTTTGTACTGTTTTTCATATTAATGTTCATCAAGTAGGTTGTAGAAATGAATCTTTAATTTAAAGGAGGATTTACACAAAAAGTGTCATTAATGTCTTTCAGAGCAAATTTAATCACATCAATAATGACAAAAATCTTTAAGTTTGCTATCCTATGTTAATTACGTTGTTAACTTTAATTATTTTTTGGGACATGCGATGCACAATTATTTGAAAAAATAATATTTAGGGAATCTTGAGGTTAGGATTATTTGAATTTTCGCATGGCTGCCACCTTAAAACGATCCCTTTCAACGACTACTTCGATGCACATTAATTTGAAAACGAGTATAGCTATTAACATACCTAGGATGTAATGAATGTCATAACAGCTGCAGATGTCAGTTTGAAATCCGAGCGAATTTACAATTTTACAATATCGTTATGTCAGAAAAAATGACATATCGATATTGTAAAATTGACATTTCAATATTGTAAAATTTTACAGCAATCAATAAGGTTATGCCATAGTTACAGTTGGAGACAAAATACTTTGGTCGTCACTTTTCTGACACTTTAATGTAATTCAAGATTTAACGTTAAAATGAATGTCAGTTTCAAATTAATGACAGCTATTATATTTTTCTATCAAAAATATGTACAACTTGTCAACTATGATTTACAGTAGCTAAAAATAAGGTTAACAGTCCTAAATCATGCTTTACAATTTAATGTCACTCAAGTGACATTGACGACCAAAGTATTTTGTCTCCAACTGTACGAGAGTATTTTTGTGCATGTAACATTGCTCTTAACAGACATAAACCAATAAAACAATTTTACAAGCTCTATATCTGTAAAATGCAACTCGTAAAATTACAAAAAACCCTGATTTATAAAATTCTAGTTACATTTTTTTGTATTTATAGATACTTCATTACTAAACCGCCCCCGTCTTTTATAAATATCAACCGCTCGTACAACAAAATAACGTACTAGCTCATCATCAATATTCATAAAAATACAACCCATAGAAAGACCAACCGCTTTCACTTCATTCACTTTTCGCCACCGATTGCGTGTTTTATTATTAGTGAGTAAATAACTAAACACTTGATAACTTGCAATTGGTGCATCAAGACTATAACAATGCAGCATTGTCCATTTGAGAGTCACACATGTTCCTGTTTTTGTAACACTTAATTTGGGTCGTGGTGGAGGTTGAAGAACTGCTGGATTTGACATTGGAGAATGAAACAAAATATTGCAAGCCTAAAACGGTTATGTAGTAATTTTTGTCGTAAAATATTTAAATTATTACTTGATTACTTACCCCTATTTTCTCAATGGTTGAATGAGAAGTTGTTTTATTCGATTCATTAATCTCCAAACGAAATGGCCCTTGGGCTGTAGTTTGTTGCTCTTGCAACTGATTTACTTGTTTCGTGATTTGTGTAATTTTTTTACTCATTGTTTCGATTAATTGTTGTTGTATTTTTAACTGATTGTTAACGGAAGTTGTTTCACTTTTACATACAATTACTTTACATTTCTTTTCTTTACAAAACTGCTCCAAGTCTTCGATTGTTAGTTTTTTATTTGGTTTGGACTTTAAAAATTTTGATAGAGACAAGAGATTTCCATTTTTCCCGAAATTTTCACTTGAACTGGCTTGAGAATCTTCACTCGTGTCCTTCACTTCTTCGATTTTTACTTCTTGTTTACAATTGATTTCGAGAGGATCTTGCTCCATGTTTTCTTCATAAGAAATTGTGTTAATTTCATCACTATCAAAGTGAATCTCCACTTCATGTATCTCCTCCAGGTCTTCTTCTTCTATTTTAATGTGTGTTTCGGCTGTTAAGTCACATCTTTCTCGACTTGGAATCACCGCTGAACAATAAATAAATGTTTTTTTGAATTATAAATAAATGAAAAAAAATCTCACTAACCATAAGGTGTTTTCTTTGAGTAAGTCTGCCCAATTTGCGGTTTATTTTCGAAAGATAATTCTGGGATCGGAGAACACGGAGACAATGTTGGTGATGTCTCTTGAATCCAAACTTGACTAGTGGTATTCAATTCAAGCTGTTTTTTATGCTCAACTAACCACGCTCTGCACCAGCTAGAACGAATAATATTTCCTATTTTCGCTATATCTTCTGTTAACCCTTCATGGATTTCCAATTGGCCGGTGGCATAGTTTGTGAGTAAATGACGCATTTTGTATCTGTAATTGCATATAAATCAGTGAGGTCGAGTCAAGTTTAGTTAATTTATTCAAGTTTGCCGCCAATTTTAGTTTTTCATACAACCAAGATATGGCGCTAGAGTCAAAAATTTAACGACTGGAAGTGTACATTAACGAACAATACAGTCGTGTACAGGGTGCTGCATTTTGGTTGTCCGAATAGGAAATCTCCGAAACTAAGATGTTTAGCCAAAAACGAGTGATACATTCTGGGGCTCATTTTTTGAGAAAATAATATTGGTTAAAACCGCATCCCGCTATCGTCATTTGTTTTCGACTTATAGACAAAAATTGACATTTTAGCAAAATCTAAAAAAAATCGTATCTTAGTTATTATAGAAGACACAGATTTGAAATAAAGCCATTATGCAGGCACTTTTTACGAAGAATTTAATAATGTGGTTAACATTTTTTTTTTTCATTTATTGGTTTAGCCGTGATAAGATAAACTTGTAAATTTTTAAATGGAAATCATAGGCGGCTATGGCAATTTTGAAAAGCTTATTTTTTTCTGATCTAAAAATATAAATTTGTAACAGAATATTTTTTTATAATGATACTTAAAAAATGAAATACATATTTTGTTTGATAATAGTTGGCCATGAAAAAACTATTTCACTCCAAATGTGTAAATAATAATCAATAAGAGTTTTGTGAACTGTAAAATTGATGAAAAAATAGATAAAATTATGAAAATTCAAAAAATATGTTACGTTAGAAGTATTAAACAAATATGCGAGCGCCTTAGAACAAAATTATTACATATTTTTAAAAAATCCAAAAATAGGAAAAACAAATGTATCAACAGTCAACACAATTAGAAAAAACATTTTTTTGATGATCTAATGGAGGTAGGATAACGTTCCAGATAGATGGAATTTGGGTATTTGAATAACCATATCGTCATTTTTGTGTCATATAAAATATATTTTATTGACGAATTAAAGCGTTTTTTTTTTTTACAACACTCTATGTATCACTAGAAGTTACAATGGTAACGTTAGCTTGTTTAAAAACAAAGAAATGTTGATTTGCGATTTATTTTGCATTTTTTAAATTTTTTATTACTTAGAAAACTCTTTCATTAGTGACACTGGTTGAATAATGTAGTTTAAATCCTTTTAGTTGAAGATGCAACATTTTTTCATGGTCAACTGAGAACAAAAATCAAAGATAATTTTTTGTTAAAAATGTATTATAATAGTTTGTTACAAATATATATTTTTTAGATAAGAAAAAAAACAAGCCTTTTAAAAATGACATAGCCATCTATGATTTCCATTAAAAAAATACAAGTTTATTTTATTACGGTTAAACAAACAACTAAAAAAAATTGTTAACTACATTATTAAATTCTACGTAAAAAACTGCCTGCAAAATGGCTTTATTTCAAATCTGTGTCTTCTATAATAACGAAGATACGATTTTTTTTAGATTTTGCTAAAATGTCAATTTTTGTCTATAAGTCGAAAACAAAAGACGATAGCGATTTTAACCAATATTATTTCCTCAAAAAATGAGCTCCAGAATGTATTACTCGTTTTTTTTCGCTATTCCCTATTCGGACATCCAAAATGAGCACCATGTACAGTGGAAAAACCAAGTAATACATTTTTTTCAACTTTTTCAATGAGTAATTGTGTGTTATTGTGTTATTTAATGTTCCAAAGTATGTTTAGAAAAGAAGTTATACTCTCTTCTTGTTTCCATCTCTTCTTCACTTTTAAAATTGCGTTTTTGTTTAAATTCTATTATTTTGTAACTGCTTTTATGCTATAGACGAAGATATAGCCCTCCTACAGTTTAAACAGTATAAGAGTTTTTTGTTTTGGGTTGTGGCATTTTTACTATTTGACACTGACAAGGTTTATGTCATGCTAATACCCACTTAATCCAGCAAAAAATAGTGTAGCGATATTATTGTCCGCCAGTGTACAGTTGGAGACAAAATACTTCGGTCGTCAATGTTACTTGAGTGACATTAGATTGTAAAGCATGCTTTAGGACTGTTAACCTTATTTTTAGCCACTGTCAATCATACAATCATATTTTTGAGAGGAAAATATAATAGCTGTCATTAATTTAAAATTGTCATTCATTTTAACGTGAAAGCTTGAATTAATTAAAGTGTGAATAAAGTGACGACCAAAGTATTTTGTCTCCAACTGTACATTATTACCAGACAGCGACAAATTTATGTCGCAAGAATAGGCAACCAGTGCGTTCAGCTAAAGGCAGAGGCGTGCCAGATTTTGATGTAATTTTTTTTTACGACAATCGACGCCTATGGTTACAGTTGATCGCAGCGGTTGCGCAGTGGGCTCGTGATATAAATTTGCCTTTCTCTGATTATTACACCATTATTATTCATAATATTTGTCAACTATTGTTAAATGACACTTTTCCTTAACAGTTTTGGCGTAAAATCAAAGATTTTTTTATCTTTTTTTTTACTCTCAGAATTTAAAGTGAACATGAACTTTTTAAAAATAAAAAAAAATAATACGGCTGGCGCCTCTCGATCGTATACATGAGCACTCGGGGTAATGCCATTTTATCCACCTCGTGTGTAATGTACCGTGCGATCAAAAAAAAAATAAATTAGAGTAGGCGTCGATTAAATTCTACAGTTGGCAACACATTGGCTGGGAATTTAGGCTGGAAATTTTCCACACAAACTAAAAGTGAAAATTCACCGTTCACCGTTTTCGTCTTGTACAGAAATAAAAATTTTCTGCTCTAAAGTGAACATTATTTCACTCAAAAGGAATAAAACGCAAACTTGCCAAAGTTTCCGCTGACATTTGATGTCAAAAATCAGGATTGCCATCTGAAGGACTTTAATCACCGCCTACTCTAATTATTATTTTTTTGATCGCACGGTAGTATAATATACTCACTTTCTTTTCCAAGCTGCTTCACGGGCAGATTTGGCTCTCTTATTTCTTCGTCTATTATTTACTCGCATTGCTGCTTCTGGAAATAGAAATAAATACAACTTTTTTACTCTTTCGCAAAATACAAATATACTTGTGTAACCACACTTTTAAGTTTTATATTTTCGAATATTTATTTCATTTAATTGTCCATTAAAAGTCCTTACAGTGCATTATTATTACACCTTCTGCACAACACCATTCAAACTAACCCATATGATTTTGACACTGTCTGTCAAACATGTGTTCAGTCTGTCAAACATGTGTCAAACGACCAAGTGCTAAAAATACGAACTACCAATAAATTTCCCAAATTGTACAGTATTAAAAACAGTTAATTTCAACACAAAAAGTAAACGAAGTTGACGCATTTAATTTGCTTAATTTATAATCTGATCTTAAAAACGTGTTGTTTATAAATTGTTACAAATAATAATAAATTTAAATCATGACCACCATGTGCTAATCTGCAGAAGACGTCCAACTGCTAAATTAGCAATACACTTGCACAGATTAGTTAGAGCTAATCTGTGACACTTGTTTTAGAGGTCAGGAAATCGTAGAAGTGGTAGAAGGATATTGATAGGCGGAGCCAATAATGTGTACTTGGTGTAGTGATGCAGTGGCGTAACACAGAACCATTATGTGGTAAAAATGAAATTGTAAAGTTGCATTTTTTTTACGTCCGTAAATAAAAATTATGAACTATCTACTTCAAAAACAGCTTTCTATTGTATAACACTTTTATTAAATGTACAATTAACTAATACAAAAAACTATACTCGTTTTCACATTAATGTACATCGATGTATGCGAAAATTCAAACAATCCTAACCTCAATCTTCCCTAAAAATTATTTTTTCAAATAAATGTGTACCCCATGTAGCAGAAAGTAATTAAAATTAACAAATAATTAACAAAGGTTAGCAAACATAAAGATTTTTGTCATTATTGATGTGATTAAATTTGTTTTCAATGACATTAATGACACTGTGTGTAAATCGGCCTTTAAATTAAAGATTCACTTAGACTTCTACAATCTACTTGATGCACATTAATACCGTGCGATCAAATAAAAAATAAATTAGAGTAGGCGTCGATTGAATTCTACAGTTGGCAACACATTGGCTGGAAATCTGAGCTAGAAATTTTCCACACAAACTCAAAGTGCAAATGACCATCCACCGTTTCCCTCTTGTACAGCAATAAAAAATGTCTGCTCTAAAGTGAACATTATTTCACTCAAAAGGAATAAAACGCAAACTAGTCAAAGTTTCCGCTGACATTTGATGTCAAAAATCAGGATTGCCATCTGAAGGACTTTAATCACCGCCTACTCTAATTTATTATTTTTTTGATCGCACGGTATGTAAAAATGTATTGCTGGCATTATTCTTTCGAAAAATCTACGCCAAAAATAAATTTCAACTAAAACTTTCTTTTAGTTTCAAACGTCAATCATAATGACAATAAAGCGTGGCTTACATTGAAATTTTTGAAACTTACATAAAATTTATGTCTAAAATTCCGTGTACGCAATTGTAGCAAATGTAACGGGTGTTTATTTAAATTTGGCGTCAAAGCTATCCATGAAAGTTTGATTGTGAACGAACCATTGTATTGTAAGTTTTCTTTTCATTGACAATCAAACTTTTATGGATAGCTTTGACGCCAAATTTAAAAAAGCATCCATTAATTTACGTAAACTACAAATATAAAAATCATTATAGGCAACCAACAATACACGTTTCTAAATTTATAAAATACAATTAATTTTTATAAAGTACATTTTATTTCATGCATTTGTCACTCAATAAAATGATGCTTAAGCTGCGTTGCGCGTAATTAATGAATTAAATGATTTAAATGTTGTACGAATGTCAAAAAAATGTGTACTTCTTTTTGACAGAACAAGTGGTGGGGGAATCTTCAATGACTGGAAACTTCTCGAATAAGAATCCTCGAGAATAAAAAGTAACGTGTTGAAAACGTGTTTTTGTGATTATTAAAGTGCCGGTCAAATGGATCAAGTAAGTACAACAAGTTTTCAATAATTAAAAACCTCCACGTGATGTATCTTCATAGGTCGCTGTTTTGAAAGATAAAGGCAATGCCGCATTGGCCGCCAACAACTTCGAAGAGGCTATCAAACATTACACCGAAGCCATCAAACTGGACCCCACAAACCACGTGTTGTACTCAAACCGCTCCGCTGCATATGCCAAAGCCAACAAACATGAGCCTGCTCTCGAAGACGCCAACAAAACGGTCGAATTGAAACCCGATTGGACTAAAGGTTACTCGCGAAAAGGGGCTGCTTTGGCTTACTTGGGCCGTCTTGATGACGCCATCGCTACGTACGAAAAGGGCCTCCAGATCGAGCCCACCAACGTGCAGTTGCAAGAAGGGCTCAAGGAAGTGCAATCCCAGAAAACCACCTCTCGTTTCCCTAACCCCTTCAACCGGCCCGACCTCATGGACAAGCTGCGGAGTGACCCCCGGACCAGACCCCTGCTAGATGACCCCAATTACGTCGCTACGCTTCATATGCTCAGAGCCAATCCGAATCTTCTAGGCCAAAAACTCCAAGACCCCAATATCTTGACCACTTTGAGTGTCCTAATTGGGATTGATCCAGGGGAAGAACCGATGGAGACTGAACCCGTTTATACCCCTCCGCCCAAAAAACCCGAACCTAAATTTGAACCCAAAAAAGAACCAGAACCTGATTTACCCGAAAATAAGAAGCTCGCCAAAGCTGAGAAGGAACAAGGGAACGAATTTTACAAGAAGAAGAATTTTGAAAAAGCCATCGAGCATTATAATAAAGCTATAGAACACGATCCAACTGATATTACGTTTTATAATAATTTGGCGGCGGTTTTTTTTGAAGAAAAGGATTATGATAGATGTATTAAAGAGTGTGAGAAAGCTATAGAAATAGGAAGGGAGAATAGGGCCGATTTTAAATTAATCGCAAAGTCGTTTCTTAGGATTGGTAATGCGTATAAGAGACTGAAGAATTATCAACAGGCGAAAATTTACTACGAAAAGTCAATGTCTGAACATAGGACGCCTGAAATTAAGACGCTGTTGTCCGATGTTGAGAAGATTATCAAAGAGGAAGAACGGAAAGCTTACGTTAATCCGGAATTAGCAGAAAAAGAAAAAGAAATTGGTAAGTTTCAAAAGTTTTCTCCAATTTGTGATACTGATATTAAGTTGGCAATATTGAACAATATAGAAAATGTCACTCATGTCAATTTCTGTCTATTTACTCAGTGTTGCGAACTTAATTCCAAAATCTCAGGCCATTTGGGTCACTTCTATTCGTTTATGAAATTAGAATTAAAAATTTTTAGAACTCGATATTTTTAATATACCTACATGTTTTAAGAGCTAGAAAATATTTTTGTAAGTCCCCCCACCGAGTTTTTCTGTGACAAATATTGTCCTGTTTGAAAACTTGCTAAAATTCGGTTAAGGACAGTTTATTTAAATTATAGTCCTTGAAATTGTATTTTTCAATTTTTGCGTTTATATGAATAATTTTCTAAACAACAAGTTAGTTTAAAAGTATCCGGATTTCTCCGGTACGGTTAAATTTTTCCGGGAAACTCACTTCCATCTGGATTGCTAGGTTCATTTGATATAAGAAAACTCATTTATACTACATTTTGAAACGTGTTGTTTAAAGATTAGAAAATAATTTTCCAACAAAATTTGACGGCAAATTTCCATTTAATTTATTAGTGTAAAAATTAGTATAAAAAAATCGCTCGAGTTCGGATAAAACCAAATTATATTAGGCCATGTGAAACTCTATTTAAAAGAAAACAATTCTTATGGTTAATTTGAAAAATGTTCAATTAAACTCGAGTGAATTTATCTTTCTCCTGAACGGTATAATTTTTCAGTAAAATTGTTACAAATTCGGATTTCTTAGTTTATTTTCATAAGAAAAACTGATACACAAATTTATAATAAAATTTTTTAATTACATTTCCGGTTGTCGAAACTGACTACATACAGGGTGATTCAAAAAAGATGTCGGACCAACTCTCAAATGGTGATAAAAGACTTTTAGCTAAGCATAAAAATTAATACATTTTTTTTTCAAACTGTGTTTTTTAATATACATAATTGACAGAACTGACAATTTCCTTATTATCATGTAGACACCTTAGCTCTTTTGATTTCGATGTTATCGGATTAGTTTGTTAAACGTTTTGTACCCCTTAAGACACAAACTGGTGGTTTTTTTTCTTCTTAGGTATCTGTTTAATGTTGTAAGATCTACCGTTTCCGCTAACTAAATTCAGGAATACCTTATTATGACACCCGGTATAGGGACGATTTATCACTTATTATATGTATAATTAAATGGGTGTAGAAACAATACATATTTCACAACCAAATTAATTTTTCAAAACTTTTTTTGTAATAGCAGGAAACAAATTAATGTTTATTAAAAAATTTTTTCTAAAAAAACCTACATCTAGCGGTTCAGTCTCAAATAAAAACTGGAGTATTATTGAATATTATGAATTCGCCATCCAATAGCTTCAAAACAAGACCAAGATCATTAAAATCGGTTGACATGTGGGGAGTTGTCGAACTTTATTTGGAATAAGGTTCCTACACTTGGTTGCAAAAAAATCGGTAAATGTCAAAGCCATAGATGAATACTTTATATAGGGTCTATAGATGGCGTACCCATGTACAAACCTTTTGAACTCGTATTCAGCAGCGCTGAACTATAGAGCAAAATGTGCCTTTTTGAAATGGTAAAAATAATGTTAATTGAGTATTTAGTACAGGGAGATAAGTGCTACTGGCATCTTATTAGAGATTAAACAAAAAAATATAAGTTTATTTTTTTAAAGTGATTTATTAAAGATATTGAATCAAATTAGTTAACATAGGTGGTTTCATGCTTATATGGATTATATTAGAATAATTATGTTCGAGAAGGAAACATAAACAGTCTGGGTTGTCGAGTTCTTGTCACAAAAGGGTGTCGGCCGGAACAAATCTTCATATTTTTCCCATCAATGTCCACATTTTCATCACCAAAATTCACAAATTGTTGGTAAAACTTCCTTTACTTGTACACCCAGCCACACATCTGTACACAATAACTGAATGAAAATCTAAAAATCATAACTACACGTAAGCACTTTGAACGATGTCACCGTCAAAATTTAATTTTTTCTATCAGAGGTGTCACAGCCTACCGCTAAAATTTTAAAATTTTGATTCGAGCGCCTCTGGTGTTTGGACGCTAAATTAAATAGATAGACTGAATTCACCAATCTAAGAAACCATAGCATGGTCAAAGCATAAAAACGTCAGATATTCGAATGCGACAGTTCACAGCTTGACAACTAAATTGACAAGGGCAAAACCTGTTTCAATCTAAAGAAAATTCTATTTTCTTTAACCCTTACCCACCTTCATCATAAATTTTATAGAGAAATTACCATTTTTCGAATTTGATTTTAGATTACGCCATCTAACGGTGAGATTTGAGAGAGGAAAACAATTCCCATGAATTTTTTGAAGTCACTTTTGTTATGATTTTTTTTCCAAAATCTGTAGGACAACTGGTTTCCAAGATAAAGCCGATAGCCGACCTTATGACACCCGATATCCCTGTATCCGACCAATCAGAAATAAAAATTCAAAAGTCACTGTTGCGCTGAACCAATGATATGTTAAATCACCTGTCATCAAGTTTTTCTGTGGCTGAAAATCAACTTTCGTCACAGCCAGGTGTCAAAATGAACAAATTTAAGTCTAACGTTTTTAAGTGTAGAAAAAGCATAGTATCATACATACAGGGTGAAGCAGAACTCGCGCCCCAGAGAAAAATGCCATATAAGGTAAGATACCAGGAACATGAAAAAAATGTTTAAAAAATTCTCTGTCAAAAAATTTTGACATTTATTTTCTGACATTTTACATTTTTATATCTATTTAATGATACTGATGATCTTGTATATGTTTTTTTACAATTATTTGGTAAAGGTACAAAAATTTTGCCAATAAAAGTCACAATTAACATTGAACAGAGTTAAAATTTGCGATGCAGCGTCTCTGTTTCCTCTTCTAATCGCCTGTAGCAAAAAACTTGGAAAATTATTTTTACAACAGAAATACAAAAAATAGATTCAAAGTGCAAATTTAAACTTTCATAACATCGAAATTTTTATAGATAGAATTTTGTTAACATTTTTTTCATGTTTCTGGTATCTTACCTTATATGGCATTTTTCTCTGGGGCGCGAGTTCTGCTTCACCCTGTATGGCCATTATTTACCTTGATGATTTGTGTCACCCACGAGCCGTAGGAAAGTGGCGCAAATTATCTGTGAATAATAGCTGTCATAATCGCTCATATTATAATATCCCATTTTTGGAGAGACAAATGGTTAAACAATATTTTTGAAGAAGCTGAAGATATTGAGTTGTAGCAATATAACTTTTGTCTATATTATTCAATGTTGCCAACTTAATTTATTAATTGCTGCCAAATCATAATTTTCAGTCGTAAAATAAAAATTTGTTGTGTTAATAGGTAATGAATTATTCAAGAAAGGTGACTACGCCACTGCCGTTAAACACTACACCGAAGCCATCAAACGCAACCCAGAAGACGCCAAGCTGTACAGTAACCGTGCTGCCTGTTATACAAAATTAGCTGCCTTCGACCTGGGTTTAAAAGACTGTGAAAAATGCGTCGAACTCGATCCGAAATTCATCAAAGGGTGGATCCGAAAAGGACACATTTTGCAAGGAATGCAACAACCGACTAAAGCTATGTCCGCTTTCCAAAAAGCACTGGAAATCGATCCGAATAACGCCGAAGCCATCAATGGATACAGAGCATGCAGTATAGAAAATGCGAGCGGGTCAGGTGATCCGGAAAAGATAAGACAGCGTGCCATGGCCGATCCGGAAGTGCAGTCGATTTTGAGAGATCCAGCGATGAGGATGATTTTGGAACAAATGCAAAATGATCCGAGAGCTTTGCAAGATCATTTAAAGAATCCTGATATAGCAGCGAAAATACAGAAGTTGTTGGAGTCGGGGCTTATTGCTATCCATTAATAATTTTTGTGTGCTCTGAATATGTTTGTATTGCTGCATTTAGGATGGTTGCAGTATCTTTTTACTTAGCTTAAACATTTTAAGTAATAAATTTACGTTTTTAAAGCACAATTTATTTACTTACCAACAAGTCTGATTCAAGGTGCCCTCTATATACTTGTTTCAACTAAGATAATTCTTGTACTTTTAATTTCTTATGTAATCATCAAAGTAAAGCTTTTAGATGTTTTTAAGAATTTTATTTCAACGAATTTAAAAAATATTTTTATTTACATACATACTATGGAAGTTAACAAAAAAATATTGCAACTTAATACTAGAATTAACCATTTTGCAGTTGATATCTTAAAACTAAATTGGCAACATATAAAACAATAACTAGATGTTAGAATATTACAAAACAGTCTTGGAATAGTATGAGTGTATAAATATTTACTTACTTACTAGATTATGAGACTTGTACCTTTACTTGTAACATGAGTAAGTCTTCTTTGGGCCATTTTATGAGTACTATTTAAGAATAAAAATAACAAATTTTTTTCAAAAATATAATAAATTGCACTTAATATTTTTGTTATATTCATTCTTGATGAAACTGCTAATTTTTATTTATAATCCATTACTTATAAAAAAAATGTTTTTTACAGTACAGTTACAATGTAATTTATTAATACTTTTAATCATGTTTGTAGTTGTCGTGGTATTTGAATTGTTTCAAATTCTGGGAGTACTCAGGTACTTTCAGATTTCATTATCTTTATTATTTGTTATCACTTATAAGAACATATTATTTACTAAAAGTAACAATTTGTGTTGTGTTCAACTCGGGAAACATATTACTATTACAACAAATTCCAATAATAAAAAATGGCACAATTTTAGAAACCACTCTTGCCTGTCAATGGGTTTTTCATACTTTTTCAAAACTTATAAATATTTCACATTGTTTTATTTTTTATTCAGCCTTTCAAGATCGTCATAAAGTACAGGTCGAAAGAGTTAAAATTTGTAGAAACGCCTTACTAGAATTATGTAAAAAATTTCTATACTCGTAATTAAACTGACAACACAGTTGTTATCAATGATAATTCTTCTAAAGATTTGCAAATTGTTAGATTCTAATCCTCAAAAATTTTTACTTTTGTATTATTATGTTGCAATGATCAACACTGGAACTAGAAAATTACTAATTTATTTGGTAGTCAACGTAAAACAACGAAAATTTTAGTACAATCACAATTTTTTTGTGACATCTGAATAAACTATACTTACCCAAAAATTCCAAGTTCCAAAAATTTAATTCTCAAAAAATGATAGTATTTATTAATAGTTAATATAAATAACTCTTGGTTCCGATACTTTTTGTTTACCAGCATAAATGTTTCCGAACTTTTGACGTCTTATGTCTCAAAAATTAATCGCTATACATTAACCATTGATAGGAAATGTCTTTTTGAGAAAAAAAGTTTAAATAATTTTTTCTATCTTTATTCATTAAAGAGTTACAGCTTAGAAAGAGTAACAATGAATTTTGTAAAAGTCGTAACAAAAATAAAAACGATGACAATTATAAAGCAGTTGCTTTGCTTCAAGTAACATTCAATTGAAGAAATGGAAGACAATTTAAGCAATTTTTGTAGTTATTAAGTCTTTACTAAACTTTTAATTTTTTTCCAATTAAAGTTTTTTCTCATTGACAGTATGTATCAATTAAATGAGACTTGGAACCATTTTGGAACTAAGCAATTGTTTCATAAATGTCATTGTTTTTAATTTATCATAACCAACTTGTGCAAAATTCATTGTTACTCTTTGCTAAGCTGTAACTCTAACGAATGAAGATTAAAAATTGTTTTTTCTCAGAATGACATTTTCTATCACTGGTTTGCTTTTGGGACACCTATATACATTTTGTTTATCATTGTTTTATTATTAAATTAATAATTAAGGCAACATTACCCACCGACTGAGTGAATTCTTATGACACCGAACTGATAGCATTAAGAGGCGACCCCATCTGCGTCAGTACCTTATCCAACCACTGCAGTGGGCCATGCAGATGCACCTCGATCCAGCATGGTGTACTTGTCACATCCTGTCTGTGGTACTCCGCCCCCCAGCCCTTAACAAAACTCATCCTAATTGTACACATCTTCGTAAGTTCATAAACAGCCTCGAAACCATGATTCACACATTGTGAGAGGAGTTTAGCAAATTCAGCGTTGTTAAAAATCCTTAATGAACAACCCGCTGGTATTTTACAGACCGTCGAGGGTTGGAAACCGTGAAGGTGGTTGCAGTTGCGAGATTGCACGAAAATGGGGGCGTCAGAGAGACACTCAGCGTAAACTTCGCCATTTACGTAGTACAAATGCAGCCCTTTTCCAATGTGTTTCCGCGTGTTTTCCACCGTGGAGTTGCGATTGACATTGCTCAACTGGCCTAAACAAAACCGGTTAGTGTTGTTGCTGGGGTTGGTGAAACCGTCGACGATGACGGAGGGTGAGTGGCAGTGGAAGCCTTCGCCGACGCGGGAATTAAGCTCGTAGTAGGCCACTGAGGCCCAAAATGGTTGTTCTTGGTACACCACTGGCTGGGAAATGGTTTCATAATTGATGTTTTGGGGCAATAAGGAGTGGCCCGGGACGAAATCGTTATGTCTCGGGACCAAAACCGGTGGCAAAACCTGACTTTCCACCCTTTTATAATGATAAGGATTAATACAAATGTCTTTTTGTTTGGCCGAGAACGGGAATTTGCATTGTTCAAGTGGTTTGAGTTCGTGGTGGCTTTGCAGATCTGGCCACCTCCAAACTCGGCAGTAAATCACATGGGGGTAGGCCTTGCGGTGTGACACTTGGAGTCTACCGTCGAGGCTTCGTGGAATTGTGACGCATTTGCTTTGGGTGTCCAGGGAAGACAATGCGCGTTCGAGGTCTTCGAGGGCCCCTTTTCGCGTTTTGAGCTTTTTGACGAGGCTTTCGACGGCTTTCTCGGCCCAGAGCTCCTCTTCATCGCCTTGTTTCCAACCGAGGAGTTTTTTAACAGCGGGGGTGGTGAAAGAGAAGAGACTGTTGAAGGTTGAGAGAGGGCCGGTGTTGGTCGGTGGCCCCTCGTCGGAGCCCATGCTAAAATAATAGATTTCGTGAAATTAAAGCACATTTTTTTGTTACACTTACTTCAGAACTGTGAAAAAATTGTAAACAAAAATGTGTTTGTAAATAAAGGAGACATTAACATGTGACCATTTATCTCTGTTGTTCTGTGCATGTGACTGACTTAGGGATATTTTACATATGGCAAGATTTCACTAGATTCTTGGCAGGAAAATTCAAATTGGGCAATAAAAATTGTAATTTGTAAAAAAAATTATAATTAATTAAAAATAATTATGTACGTACAACATATTTAAATATTCTTATTAATAATTTTGTCAAACTACTTCAAATTTTGTGTCTTTCTTGCTCATTTCAGATTCTTTACGATTCTTTGTCTTGTTTTAACAAACTGACAAAAATTTTAAAATGTGTCAGTTTCTTAGCGAAAAACACTAATCTATCGAAACAAAAACATTTAAAATTTTTATTACTTCTTTGAAGAAAAAAGTTCGTATAGGCTTTTGCTATAATAATCGTCACTGCATCAAAATTAGTAAAAACTATGCACGTTCGACTTAATTTTACAAAATTTCTGCTTTGTTTTGGCAAAATTCCATAGATTTTCTAATTTTCTCAATGAAAAGCGCCTTAAATTTAACAAAATTAGTAAAATAGGTAATGCATTTTAAAGTTATTTTATACGTAACTTTTCAATTTTCTGCTTTTTTTTAAACTTAATGAATTTTGTAATTTTTTTTTAAAGTAGCCTTAAATCTATCAAAACCTACGAAAAAACGCATTTTATACTTAATTTTGGAATTTTGTCAAAATCTTTCGAATCAAATGAAATTCACACTCAAAAACACTCGCAAGATTTTTTAATCGGTAAAACACTTCATAGAAAAAAAAACAAAAAATTTTTTGTTTTGTTTCAGTAAATTTTTGAAATTTATTGCGTTTCTCTGTCACAAACGCTTTAAATATATTAAAACAAGCAAAAATATTGCATTTTAGATGTTATTTAGCCCAAAAACTGAGATCAAGTTTAAAGTTTGGTTTTAAATTTGGCCAAATTTTCAAGTGGGGGAATTTTTCAGTTAAAAAAATTGACAGCTTTTACAGTTTTATACACTAGGTATTCAGTGTTATGGTACAATTTGTGAATTATGAAAGATAGTAAGTGATAAACGGGTGAAATCAGACTTGTTTTGACAAAATCTTAAGTAGTTTGTAAGTTTGTTTTCACTGAAAACTGCTCCAATATTTATAGATATTTAACTTAATACACAAGATGTTCCGTTTTTATAATTACCAATTTAAATAAGTAGGTGATAAAATATTCAATATTTAAAAGTTTCCTATGGACATGTAGGTATCGAAAAATACTATGTTTTTTTTTCCATTATTTCGGAAACCATTATACAAGATGATTCACGAGGAATAATGAGCCTTACCAAATTCTCGCAAGTTATTTTGCGACAACTGTAATGTTGGTTGCATCGAAAATTTAGTCAGGCTCATTAATCCTCGTGAATCACCTGTATGTATAATAGATAAAATTACAAAATTTAATATATGTAGAAATGATAATTAATTAGAGAAAACAGGTTTCATTGCATTTATTAGGTATTCTGTAGCTTCTGTAATATGATTTTAATGCTGTTTATCGTTTCCAACATAAATTTTAAATAGATTTCAGTCAAAAACGGTAAGTTATATGGAAACAAATTAAAGGACCTCTTTTTGTGAAAAACTATATATAGTTATACAGAATTTAGAATTTTGTTGCCGAAAGTAGGAAGAAACTAAAGCTAAAATAGTTAGGGAACTATATCCCACAGTTTAAGACGCTTATTTAGTAAAAAACGCTTGATGGTTCTATACTTTTTATGCACCATGTATTTTTTGGACCGAATTTAACATTTTCGATTTTATTTGGTACTTCGGTCTTGAATTAAAAAAAATCGTCCTTGACCTCCACAGTTGCACATTATTGTTCATATCAGTAATGCAATAAATATATAAACTTTTCTACAGCTAATACTGCGCTTGCGGTATTTGATCTTGCTGATAGACCTCCAAAGTCTAAATGAAAATAAGTAAAATAACCAGTTTTATTTGCGACTTACAGTGTCTTCAGTGTTAAATATGTCTCAATTTGTGGTAAGTACAATTTTAAATTATTTTCTTATTTGAAAAAATTCATTCATTTATAGTGACCAATTTTGGCTCTTATTAGTTCTATAGGAAAAATTGATTACGCTCTAATACAATTTGAGCATTTTTTTGTAAAATTTCTTCTTGCTGTTTCATTAATCATTATAACTTTTGAGCGCCACTTTTTACAAAATACATGATAAATGATAAATTGACCTTGCAACAATTTATCGTTATCGGTTCCATAATTACTGGAGAAACACTAATTTATTAGATCAGCGCCTATTATCGAAACAATAAAATTGAGATAATTTTTTTTGCTTTATTTTTTTTGTTGTAAAAAGAAAAAATACAAAATACAAAAAATACAAAGAAATTAGTAAATACAAAAATAATGATAACAATTTATTTATAATAATGTAACATTTATTAAGTATAACTACTATTACATTTATTTTTTGTTAAAACAATATATTACTAAATAAAACATTATCTTCTCTTGGGCAACGATTAATTTATAAGCGGAAATTGAAATTTATTTATCAGAAGTTGCTGTTCTACGTCATCTTCGCCGCTGAAATCTTTTGTTTTCATAATATTATTGATAAAAGCTTTTGATAACCTTTATTTTTTAGTATTGTGCAAAATTTCTCGTAAATTTTACTCCTATTATTTTTTTCCAAAATGTTTAATTATGTTGTCTAGAAAGTTAATGATTACGATATTTTGATCCAATGAAAGGTTTCTTTTTGATGAACCAATATGAACTAAGTTTAATCAAATGATCGTTATGGCTAACATCAAAAAAATTACCCCTCATTCACAGCAACCAAGGGCGATTTCACATTGGGAATTTTGTTTATATCATTACCTGCTTCTGACAAGGACTTCTAATTCCAAATATTTGTTTAATTAACTTTGGAACAAACTCATTTTAGGTAAATAATCTCCTGGTAATGAGGCTACCGTAAACGACCCAAAATGTTAACTAGTGATATTAAAAAGTCTTTAAATATCGGTAGACGCATATTACATACAGGTGTCCCAGAGCTCCGTATTTTTTCGATTACTTTGACAGTAATAAAGATAACGAAATGCGGTTTCTTTTGGACGATAGACATTCATTTTTTCTATGGTCCAAAAATATTTTCGTCATTATAGGTAATTCCTATATAGGGTGGCGCAACAAAATTATATTTTTTCTTATGGAACACTTGGTATATTATACGCTTATTTCAAAGAGTTTTTAATTCTAAGAATATTTATATCAGGTTTTATGGGTCTATCATGAACTTGTGAACATGAAATTTGTGGGCAATTTTATGAAAAAAAGTACCATTTTTGAAAAATCGCAACGGTTTTTCTAGAAAGAAAATGTGAATAAAAACAACTGCAACCATTTTTACTGAGTCTGGTCCTAAATTATTATAGTCGAAATTCAATCAAGTTTTAGCAACTACTGCAGACTGCTGACATTCACAAAATGTCAATTATCTTAATTTTTTTTAATGAAACACCCTGTATGTTATTACTTTATCGTGTAGAGCTTTTAATAAGCTTTCTAAAAAACCTAGGGTTTGGAGGTCTAAACCTTACCTTTTTTTATTGTACACCTTTTTAAACCTACATAAATTATTATATTTAGCATTAAAAATCAAGTAGGTTTGCGTTACTTCCTCTTCTAAAAAAATTGGGTAATTTTTGAAAGTTACGTTATCACCATACATCAATTTAGAAAACAGGTTGTTGAAATACTGAGTGAAACTCAAGAAACGCTAATTGGAATTTGAATTCAATGTAAGAACTTAATTACAAAAATTTCAAAATTGAATTAATTCTATAACAAATATTCAAAAATCCTGACATTTCCCGTCAGACAGACGTCTAGTTTACGCATAAAGAAAGATTTGATTGCCCTCAGCATTTCAACAGAGATGTCATTAAAGGCTTCAATTATTCTTTCCTTTATGTCATTTCGAGTGGTGGGTCTTGTTCGATACACCTTCTCTTCAACACACACATAAAAAGAAATCAATTGTAGTCAAATCTGGAGATCGTGGTGGCCAGACAATAGTTCTCCCCTCCCAATCTATCGATTAGGAAATCTGTTGCTAAAAATTGTCGCACATAGCCAAAAATAAACTCTAACAAACTTGATTGATGTATTGTGATAACGTAACTTTAAAAAATTAACTCTTTTAGAAGAGGAAGTAACGTAAACCTACTTGATTTTTAAGGCTAAGTAGCATAAGTTAAAATTTTGTAGGTTTAAAGGGTGTACAATAAAACAGGTAAAGTTTAGATCTCCAAACCCTAGGTTTTTTAGAAAGCTTATTAAAAGCTCTACACGATAAAGTAATAGCATACAGGGTGTTTCATTTAAAAAAAATAAGATAATTGATATTTTGTGAATGTCAACAGTCTGCAGTAGTTGCTAAAGCTTGATTGAATTTCGACCATAATAATTTAGGACCAGACTCAGTAAAAATGGTTGCAGTTCTTTTTATTCACTTTTTCTTTCTAGCAAAACCATTGCGAATTTTCAAAAATGGTACTTTTTTTCATAAAATTGCCCATAAATGATAATATGGGTATTCTTAGAATTAAAAACTTTTTCAAATAAGCGCATAATATACCGGATGTTCCATAAGAAAAAATGCACCATCCTATATAGGAATTACCTATAACGACGAAAATATTTTTGAATCATAGAAAAAATGAATGTCTATCGTCCAAAAGAAACCGCATTTCGTTATTTTCTTTACTGTCAGAGTAATCGAAGAAATACGGAGCTCTGGGACAGCCTGTATGTACAGTTTATTTATTTTTTTTTGAATTGCTGGTGAGGATAGTGTGAATCAAGAACACATGACATGACCTCCGGCTGTTTAGGACATTTGACAGATTTTGACATTTTGGTACTAAAGTCAAAAATTCTCCCTGGCATTATGATTTTTATAGAGCCCGAATTACGATTGTTATGATGATATAAAGGGTATAAACATTAGCCTCAAAAGAGTTTTCTCCATTAAAAATGAAATTACAAATGTCCTACGTGACACACTTTCAACCGTACGTCACTAGTTCTGCATTACTTTAATCGCATTTGTTAAAGTGAGATAAACAAGCGTGGCCGATCTTACGCCAATACGTAGCGAGAGAGCAACAAGGCTGTTTACAAATGTTGAAGAGATAGCCTTTTGGTACGTCTTTCGAATTATTAATTGATCTATTTGATACATTAAAAATACATACCTAATTACTGGACCTTTGGTAGCAAAAGAATGTAAAAAACGTGTTAGTTTTTATATAAACAAATTATTATTAGAATTTTTAGTGATTTTAATAGAGATTTAATATAACAAAATATAATATTTATTTCCAACAGGAAATAAAGTAACGGTTTAATTCCCTCGAGAATAAAATAAAAATGAAATACCGTTTTTACTTTTAAAATTGCAATTGAATAAAGTAATATCTTGACATTATTTGACAAATTTATAATTTTTTTATATTATTAATTCAGTCTGTTGGGGGGAAAATTTTGTATGCATCTCTGGAATAATCATCGTTAATTCCTCGAATGAAAATGCCCTCGATTTCTTTTGGTTGATGGCCTCTGACGTTACCTCAAGTCTCAGGGTTAAAATAATTGTTTATTCCTACCTATTGATAATAATTGTGACAAGACAAAAAATAATATATTATAATCATAGTTTATAAGCCAGCCTTTAAAACACGCACGACGGGTTTAAGAGCACGACGCGTCAGCGGAGTGCTTTTAACGTCGTAAGTGTTTTAAAGGCGCTTATAAACGAGTGTTATACTCTATTTTTTATTATACCTGCCCATTTACGATCTTTTATGAGAATTGAAAAAATGTGAATTTACACAATAAAATTATCAAAGGTGGTTTGTGAATCGTTTTCGTAGAGACGGTTACTAGTTTACGTTGTTAAGCACATTTTTTCACGTTGTAATTGGTCCAGACATTTCACTATTTCTTTTTATCTAGACAACTTTAAAATTTCATCGTGCTATAAAGGCCAAATTACGCACGCTGCAGAATGTTTTAATTTAGGATTATGACGCAGGTATAATAAAAAACATTTTTTTCTATTTCAGTGTCAGAATAAGTCTATTAAAGCACCTAAGTGACGTCACTTGAGTGCCTTAATAATAATTTTATTGACGGACTTTCTTTCAAATGTGAAAATAAGAATTATTTTTATTTCTCACAGCCACTTAAAATTATTCAACATAAATGTCACCACCCGTCGCAAAATTTCCTAGAAAAAAAATTAAATTTTTGTCTTTTAATTTATAAAATGGTATAAAGCGGCAAAATTTAAAAAAATAGTATAAAACACTCGTTGCAGAAGGTTTTTCAAGCACTCATTCGTTCCTCAGCTCGCGGCTCGTTTCGCAATTTCAAATTCGTGCTTGAATAGATTCCTTCTGCAACATGTATTTTAAAATACTATTTTTAGGCGATTCACATTCACAATTAAAAAAAAATGACAATTTTTGAAGAATAATATGTTGTATTCAACTCGTTTGAGTGTAAGTCGGATGATAAAATTGGTAAATTTAAATGAAAATAATAAGTTAAAACATTTTATCCACAATCACTCTATAAAGAGACTTTATTCCACAATTTAGATGCGTATAAAGTACCACTTTATCCATTAGTGGAATAAAGTAACTTTATTCACTGTTAGTAACCAGCGCACCGCGTAACAGCGTGACTTATAAATGTCAGTTTAATTTTTAATTTCGAAATTTCGAATAATTTGGGCCTGCTGTTAAAGTGTTACTTTATCTACTCAAAAGAGTTGATAAAGAAATAGTTTAACATCTGCTATAGAAGAAAATGTATTAGCTGCCAACTTTGGTTGCACGAAGAATGTACAAAATATGAGTCAATGTGTGATATTTGGGGTAAAAAGCAGAAAAAGTAAGCTAAATTTGATAAAAATAAATAGTGTTTTTTTTTAATTGTTGTTTTGTCTTTAAGAGGTTAAGTTGTTACCTATATATTTTATGAAAGAATAATATTTTTATTTTGTTTAAGTAATCAATTTTTTGTGTTCTACAGAACTCATTTTTTTTGTTCACTATATCACCTTGATTTACCTTACTCAACACCCCAACATAATTACAATTAACTATATTAATTGTTTAAACGGAAAAGAAATTGATTTGCGATTACAAATCAGTAGTAACGGACAAAATAATGCCTTAGAATAACGTTTATGAAAAAAAAAATATTAATTAGAAATGTGACGTGTTGGAGGTTTTTATTTTTACCATTGTAAGTCATATGGCGTGTTTTAAGACTCGTATCAAAAATTATGCTGGTTAAAAAAGTCTTGTCGCCTAGTGTTTTTTTAATGAAACAATTTTAGATACGAACATCACACCCCACCACATCTGTTGAGATATTAGTTGGAAATCCCTAATTTACTGCTTGTAATAGACGCAAAAAATTCCAATAAATATAAATTATTTTTGCAATCATATTTACTGACGAATTAAGAAATTAATTCAGGGAAAGTTTTATCATTTCAACAAAAATTCTAATCAAATAAACAGATAATAAACACATTTCTTAGGAATATGTAAAAATTGGTTAAATGTGCGAAATATGCATGCAATATGCAATTAGCATATTTAATTTTGTTTATCGCCGCGAGCACTTGGTTTAAGAAAAACTCAGAATTCGGAAACGACTTTTATTACCGACAGGAACTTTACATGAAGAAAGTCGAGTAACAAAAGAGGGATACAAACCTTATATAAAGAACGTCGGGTAACGAAAAAGCTTATTTACAATCTACTACTATCTATAATCTAAAAAATGCTGAGCTAAGCAACTATTATACAAAGAGAACCATTCATTAATTACTCAGGCTATTTATTCTTTTTTATTTCTTTCTTGCTTTTTTTTCTTCGTCAAATATTCAGCTACTTTAACTTTTCCATTCATCAAAGCCATGATAAATGCGTCATTTCCCCAATTATCCACTTCTTTAATATTGGCTCCATTTTCAACCAACAGTTGGACAACGTACAAGTGTCCCATTTTGGCGGCTGCATGGAGGTGTGTGTACCCATTTTGACTTTTGACGTCAACATCGGCTCGATGTTTCAATAAGAGAGCTACCATTTCCACGTTTCCCTTCCAAGAAGCTGAAGTGAGTGGCGCAAATCCATCATTGCTCTGAATGTGAATATCAGCCCCCTCCGATATCAAAAAGTGAGCGATTTCGTTATGGCCCTGCCATATGGCCCCGTTCAAGGGTGTGGACCCAATGTAGTTTTGAGCGTCTAAATTCGAGCCATTTTTGACTAATAGTTCCACGATGTTGAGGTGCCCTTGCCAGGTGCTGCTGTGTAGAGCTGTGAAATCGCCCACGCTGGTGGAGTTGACGGCAGCACCTTTGTCGATGAGTTCTTTTACACCGGTGAAATTACCACCAAATGCATGGCCATTGAGTTTGGTGAAACCCCAAGGGTTGAGGGCGTTTATGTCACTAAAGGGATCCTAAATTAAAATAATATAATTAATTAAAAGTGGAAACAAACAAAAATGATAAAGAAGCGAAGGATGTTAAAAAACACCAAAACAGAAAGTGTTAGTTTTGGTTCCCTCAAACTACGGGATAGAAAATGAATTTATTCAATCCTCTATGTTGAAATTGAATTTTCTCGTCTAGATGATAAAAAATACATCCATTGTTGTATATCTGCGGTTGTTAGTTGCTAACGATCTTTGACATTAGATTTCATTGTTGAATTTTTGCTTTGACATTTATAAATATCGACTAAATTGACTACAAAATTAGTGAGTATTGAATAAAATTTTATATTGTACACGACAATAAAATTTTCATTATCTTTTCGAGCTCGGCTGACGCCTCGACGCTAATTTCCTCTCAAAGATAAAATTTAATTTTATCGTCTTGTATAAATAACTATAATTCCCAAGAAAGTAATTTTTTCCCACATAAACTTGCTTGTGTGAAATTGTTTCTAAATCCTGCTATAGAAAAAAATGTATTACACACGACGATAAAGATTATTTATCTACTCGTGAAACACTCGCAGATAAACAATCTCTTCATCGTCTTGTATAATAAATAACTATTATCCAATCCACTTCCTTTTTAGTGCTATTTTATAAAAAAAAAATATAAAATGTAAAATTTAAAAAAAAGTATAAATAATTTATAAAATTTTATAAAACACAGTCATCTTTGCCTGGAACAATGCTGATATAGTTAAAACTTTTACTTAGACCGAGAAATACGGGTACATGTAGAAAAAGTCATTCACTGTATCACTATGCCCGAATTCACCAATTCTCACTCCCATTGGCCATGGCTGAAAAGGTGAATAGTGCGGCAAGCAGTTCAAAATACTGGAGGCAACGATGTCTAGCTTTTGTAGTGTATAAAAAGTCTAAAAAGGCAGAACGTATCAAAAAACTTAAGGACTGTAGAGTGGTAAACAAGAGCGTTTTCATCAAGATATCAGTGCCATAGAAAAAAGGTATCAAGGTATACAGGGTGTTCCGTCTAAACCCCACATTAGAAGTATTGGGAGTTCAAAAAATCGTATTTATTTGAAAATTGGTACATAGCCATAATCCATTAGATTCTCATAAATGAAAATATTTTCAAGATGGCGGCACTTCCGGTTATACCGGAAGTCGGTCTGAACTTTCTTATTTTAAATGGAAAGCTATATTTTTTACTGCGTTTTTGGATTAATCGGGTTATTTTAAGAGAGTTTTCATCAGATTTCCCTATACCCAAATTTATCCGTTTTTAAATATTTGGAGTTTTTTAAAAAATTTTGGATCTGCACCTTTCACTTTAAAAATCGGTAAGTCTGCTATTTTTTAAAATTTTGAATTTGTTTTTTTTTGGCGTTTGAAAGAGAAAGCTTAGATCTTTTTTTAGTGTTATCAAATTTTGAAAAAAAATTAACAAACCCTAAAATATTAAGGTTACTTTTATAATAATTCAAATACCCATAACTCAATTTATCCAAATGAAATACCGCAATTTTTATTTTACTAAATGGAAGAGAATTTAATTCTGCATCGATCTGTATTAACATTCCCTATACCAAAATTTAATAATTTTTAAGCTATGGTGACTTTTTGTTAAAACTGCCGAAAATCTATTACTGGCCACATCCGTTTTCGTATAGTTTCCTATGAAAATCAAAAATCTCAAAATTGTTTCTCTATAAACGTCGACAGTGACGTATTATTCAACAAATAGTGCCAAAATATGGAGAGTCAAAGCTACTCAAACTTAGATTTAATTAATTTATTTTGTATTTATGGAGAGTGTAACATAATTATGATGTCGTTCATTAAACAAAACTAAATTTTTCTCACTTGTTAGCTTTAAATAATGATCGCATGGTAGAAATAATAATTAATTGCATAACTTTGATTCTCCATATTTTGGCACTATTTGTCAAATAAGTCACTGTCGACGTTTATTGAGAAACAATTTTGAGATTTTTGATTTCCATAGCAAACTATGTGAAAACGGGTGTGGCTGGTAATAAATTTTCTGTAGTCTTAACAAAAAGTCCATAGCTTAAAAAATATTAAATTTAGGTATAGGGAATGTTAATACAGATCAATGCACAATTAAATTCTCTTCTATTTAGTAAAATAAAAATTGGGGTATTTCATTTGAAAAAAATGAGTTATGAGTATTTGAATTATTACAAAAGTAACCTTAAAATTTTGGGACATGTTACTTTTTTTTTCAAAATTTGAAAACACCAGTAAAAGGATGTAAGCTTTGTCTTTCAAACGCCAAAAAAACGAATTCAAAATCTTAAAAAATAGCAGAGTTACCGATTTTTAAAGTGGAAGGTGCAGATCCAAAAATTTTTGAAAAACTCCAAATATTTCAAAAATAGCTAAATTTAAGTATAGGGAAAGCTGATGAAAACTCTCTTAAAATAACCCGATTAATCCAAAAACGCAGTAAAAAATATACCTTTCCATTAAAAATTAGAAAGTTGAAACCGACTTCCGGTATAACCGGAAGTGCCGCCATCTTGAAAATATTTTCATTTAGGAGGACTTAATGGTTTATGGCTATGTGCCAATTTTCAAATAAATACGATTATTCCAAATCCCAATACTTCTAATGTGGGCTTTAGACGGAACACCCTGTATATGGGGATTCGACAATAATGGGGGACTTCTGCAGGTTTCTGCAAAAGGGAGACTTGACTCCTCATAAAAAACAAAAACGAAATTTTTGGAAATATTTTTTTGTTAAATTTGTGCTCAATTTATTATCTAGTTTCCTTTTTGTGGTGGGTTTCTTATGAAGCTTTAAAACAGCGTTTAAGGTCATTTGTCCGATAAGATAAACAGATATCCGTTAGAAAGAAACAAGGATATACATACCTAAATACAGTACAACTTCGACAATTCGGACACACTCTAGATCGGACACTCCAATAGTCCGGAGGCTCTCATGTTTCGGACACTTTAGATCTTTTACCTCTACAGTTCGGACAAAATTTGCAGCATTCGTTTTCTAGGCATTTACTACTTCTTTTATTTTGTTATTCAGAGAATCTCTTATTACAAGATATCGTCGTATGTTTAATTCGCCAAGAATTCTCTCGGACAGTTTTCTTGAAATTTAAATGCATCGCATAGCCCCCACAATCGCCAGACTTGGCATCTAACGATTTTTTTCTTTGGGGGTATTTAAAAATAAAAATTTATACTAATGTTCCAATGCAAAATTTAAAAGAGCTGAAAAAACATATTCGTACAGAATGTAATAATGTAGATCCTGAATTTATCAGGAATGCAGTGGCGGGGTTTTCAAAATCGTTTGTGTTATTGTTTGGAGCTGCAAGGAAAGCATTTTGAACACTTGCTTTAATTATTAAATTTTTCATGTTTAGATGGGTTTTAATTTTTTTTTAATTAATATTTAATTGTTGTTTTTATGAGATTATCTTTTATTTGTCGATATTAAAGCCTTTGTAAAATTGGTTGTCTATGGCTAGACTAACAGCTAATCGTAATTGCCATATAGTCCGGTCAAATTAGTCATAAAAATAGTGGTCAAATAACAAAGAGCTAGTAGCTGTAGCAAAAAAACTTGGAAAATTGTTTTTCCAACAGAAAGAAATAAAGGCAAAGTTTAAAATTTAAACTCTCATAACTTCGAAATTTTTATAGATACATTTTTTTTTTAATTTTTTCCATGTTCCTGGTACCTTACCCTACATAGCATTTTTTTTGGGAGAGCGAGTTCTGGCGCACTCTGTATGTGCATATTATATAGAAAGTGACTCCTTCAACTTTTAAAATCGCGATATCTCAGCAATGGTAATTCTTAGAAAAAAAAGTATAAAGACCTTTTTTGTAGATAATTTTAAGATCTATCTTTTTTGTCTCGACTACTTTTTGATAAAACTTACCGTTTTCGAAAGAAATCCAAAAAACCTCAAATTTTTACCTTTGACCCCGAAGAACTTTTTTAGCACACATGGGATCGATGGGGACTTTTGACACTTTATTTCTAATGCTGTACCCAAGGTCTCCACCAAAATTTAGCTCTGTCGGAATTTTTGTTATTTGAAATGTCTATTTTGACCGGACTAATAGTAACATTGAAGTTGACCCGTTTTTTTTTAAAGTATACATAGGGCTATGTACTAGGTTATAAATGGATAAAAACAGGAAATAAACAGCTACCTGTTTCCTTCTTAACCTTCATCGTTTGTTTATCTGATCGGTGACAAATGATTTTGAACGGTATTTTTATTATTATGAGGTTTTATTTAATCTTAGTATGTTTGTGTCTGCACGAAATTTTGCGAGTCGAAGTTCCTGTCGTCCGAACAAACTGAAATTTTGCATACACACTTAACTTCCGTGACGATACAATAATATTTACTTTAATTAACAATTTATAAACAGTTATTAACAATTATTATCAATATCTCGGCCCTAATTGAAATACAAAATGGAAGCAGCTCTATTCAATAGAACAGAAAAAAACCCTACAGGTTGTTAGGGTTTTTGGGTAATACTAACTCCCCATCTCAGCATCTCAACATCACTATGTTTTTGAAAAAAATTAATCAAAATTTTCGTTGTGTTTAAAATTTAAAATTACATATTTCACAAAACAATAAGTAAAGACTAAAAAGTGAAAAAAATATGTATGTAATAGTATTTTTTTAATATAAGCTTTTATTTAAAAAAAAGTGCCTACTAAAAGATAAAAAATATTTTTTTTGTCCGTTTACAACAAATTTTAATTTTGTTGGTTGTTGAATTTTCCAAAAACATCCGTCATGCGCATAACAGCTGGCTAGTCTCAGTTCTTCTTTGACTGTGCCAAGCCTCCAACGTTCAGCCAACGAAAACTCTTCGGTAAGGTCAAATTTTCCAACCATGTATAAAAACTAAATGCCAAAATTATAGCCTGAGGAAGATACAATAAAGGTATTGGAACGTCGCGACGAATTTAATGGTTTTATTCATCCTTTGTTCTGTAGGTAATACCATCTTCGACCAAATTAAGCAAAATTTGAATTATTTTTTTTAAGCTTTATAAGTGATAAAAAACTATTAGAATATTGGGCTAGAGCCTCCACTTATTTTTCAAGAGTAAAGTGTTGTGATTTTTGTTTTATTTGAAGTGTTCAATAGCAAACTACTATGAAAATTGTTTTTGACAAAGACTATTATCCAAGAATTAGAATTCAAATTTTGTAGAAAAAAATTTCATAGTATAAAAAATCGTAAATACATACTGAGTAACTACCAAAATTTCCAAAAATTTCATTCTCAAACAACGATTATATTTTTAAGAGTATTTTTATAACTTCTATCTTTCGTCATTTTTCTTCTGGAAGTAAAGAGACGTACCTAGTTTAAACGAAAACGTTTCGCTTGGCTACATACTTTTTGTTTATATTTTACCCAATTAAAAGAGAATTTAGGATAACTATGTTGAAAAGTTTTGATTTTATTTGGGTCGTGCCTGAGCCTGACGATGAATTAAAAAAGTTCATTGATCTCTACATTTGCATATAAAATAGGCAATGCAATAAATATTTACATAAATTTCTTCTCGATATACAGGGCACCAATAAATATTTCTAATTGATGAAAAAAGAACTGAAATAAAAATGAACTGAAATATTTTCTACTTACATGAAAAAAAAAATTTGATTTTTTTTCTGTGATATTTGTGAAAATAGAATAATGAAAAAGTTGAAAGGTTTTGTTGAATAATTAACATTTTAATATTGAAAATGAGAAACTTGGAGTAATTTATGGGGGGAGTTTGCGATAATTGGTGATCAGGCCAGAATCTCTTGACAAAAGAAAAAGGTCCGCAATGACATTTATGACGTACCCGGTCTATAGTGAAGCCTGTCAATGCATTTGCATCACATCATCTCAAACTTTAAAATGTTAATTAAGTACTTAAAATCTATCAACTTTTACATTATTCAATTTTCACAGATACTATTAGAAAAAATCAAGGAAGTTTATCATGTACTCGTAGAAAAAATTTCAATTACTTAATTAAAAAAAATATATTCCAAATTTGATTTTTAGGGTCTCACTGACACACGCTAAAAATTTTGAGCAATATTAAAGCATCAAATTGAAGTCTCCTCAATCGTTTGCACTATCAATTTTTTTTATTAATTATTTTTGTGTCGGAACTAAAACTTGGAACATTCTGTACACTGCGCCGACGTAACTTATTTTATCAAATGAGTCATAACCATAGAACATCTGAACTTTGCTGACATTTCCAAATGAAACCACAAATCACTAAACCAGTTTGTTTCGTCTTTCGAAACTATGAGTGTCTCTAATGAAATAAGTACGTTTGAGATTGGTGTAAGTAATTTTAAATTATTTTTCCATTTCATCTTTTCAAAATCGTAAGAGTGTGGTCAAAGCGTATTTGTAAAAATTTATTTATTTATGGCGACCAGTTTCGGATCTTGCTTTCATCGGAATGCGTCGTGTTTACGGAAAAACGGTTTGTATAATTAAAAAAAAACATAACTGGATATTGAATACAGAGTGTTTGCGGATTGCGAGAAGGCAATTTGAACCAAACAAGTTTCGAATCCAAAAAATTTTTTTGCAATTTTCCTCTCATGGTTTTTACTTGCCAATTAGTGAATTAGTGTATGTACACAGCGCAAATTACGGGCTGTGTGTGCAAACTAGCTCGAAGAGTACAAGTGTGCATTGCCAACGAAAAACCACATTTGGAGCACTTTTTTATATTGACCCACTGACACTGACCTGCCTTAATGTAGCGACATTTTTTTTTGTTCTTATGCTGTTTACGTTCCATAGTTTTTAGACATAGGCGGAGACGGGTTTTGAGCCTCAACTTATTTTTAATTTTAATTCAGAAATGACGTGTTTTTGGCAAAAGCTGGAAACAGAAAAGTTGTTTCTCTTGATYAGTTCTATTAGTGGTAGAACATATGCACGCATTCTGCAAACACCCTGTATAGACTTGTTACAGTGTTCTTTTTTGTATTTCTTTATTAGTGTTGTCTTTAACCTCTTTACACTACACATATTTTGCGTTTCCATAAATTTCAAATATGGAAAATATCTTCCAAAAAAATTGACATTCCTTTGTTACTTTCAAGATATCGAATATCCGGTCAGTGTTTTACAAACAATGTCATTGATATCTCGCAAGTCGCGACTTCCGTTGAGTGCTGAGTCAGTGGCTAACTTTATATTTAATACATTTTATTCCTATTGTTTTTTAATAAACAAAACGCCTAAATAGTTGTAATATGTTTTTATCGCTTAAATACAGAATCTATCAGCAGTTTGGTAAAGTCCATTATTATTGACCTTTAAATATTAAAATTAAAAAAAAATATATCGGAAATTGATAGATACTCGTATACAGGGATTTTCATCTCAGCCCTGGTCTCCTCTAGCTCAGTTATTATGGGAATTTTGATATTTTCTAGACTTTATTTATATTGTAGAGCGCAGGCTGGCCCAAAACTCATGTTTTTTTAAATAAAACACATATGTTTATGTTTCTTGGCATTGTTGAATGTAGCTTTTAATTTCAATGTTTTTTTAAGCTAAACTTCTATTAGTCGATTTTGCTTTTTTGAATTAAGTTGTTTTTTGTTTTGGCGAAAACATCCTTTTTTAAAAGTTAAGACAACTGGAAAACAAAATTTCCACTGTAAAGAGGAAAGTATTAACTTAAGACTATAACATTTTTTTAAGGTATTGCAGTCGAAAACTTAAAAAAATGTCGAAGTTCGTTAAAAGTTAAATAATATAGAAAATTTAAATAGAACTCCCTATTTTTTGTTTTTACATCTAAGAGATCATTAAATAATCTTTCCAAAAACATTTACTTTTAAGTGTCTACAATTAATAACTAAAGAGATATTTACCTATAAACATTAAAAAAAAAATATCATTATTTCATTAGCTAAAAAGTGCACATTTGCACTAGAGATGGAAAAAATATCACTCAATAATCACTTTTATGGTACACTGAATCCATTATTCTTTATTTTTACAATAAAACAATTCGAATTTAAATATTTATGTCGGCTTTTACAATTTCTGGACGAATCCCAAATAAGTGATCAGTGGTGAAATGGTTGCCTTGTTATCACCAATGCTCATTTTAATGATAGGCATTGTTGCTACAATTAACGTTTAAAATTAAATATCTTTTACTTTATCAATTCTAAACACCAAAAGTTATTTTTTTAGATAGACAATTTTTCACTCTATGAGATGTAAAAATAAAAAATGTGTTTTATTTACATTTTTATATTACATATTTATCTTTTAACAAACTTCGACATTTTTTTTAACTTTTCAACTGCTATTCATACATTAAAAAAATGTTATAGTCTTAAAGTTCGTAATTTCCTATTTACAATACAAACTATCTAACTTAATTCAAAAACTAAGCCTAATAAAAGTTTAGCTTAATAACATTGAAATTAAAAGCTACATTCAAAAATGCCAAGAAACGTATGGTGTTTTATTTAAAAAAAAACATAAGGTTGCATTGTAACTTATTTTTGGGCCACCCTATGTAATCAAAAATGTTTTCCTGAAATGCGTTCTAGAATATAAATAAAGTCTCAAAATATCAAAATTCTCACTTAAATAATAACTGAGCTAACTTAGAAGACTGGGGCTGAGATGAAGAACCTAGTGCATTGCCTAAAATTATGTTCAATTATACAGCGTGTCCCAAAAATGAGCCAATACCTACTTAAACTTAAACTAAACTTAAACTACTTAAACTTAACTACTTAAACTTAAAAATGTTTTTTTAAATGAAACACCATATGTTTCTTGGCATATTTTAGCTTTTTATTACAATGTTTTTAAGATAAACTTTTATTGGTCGATTTTGATTAGTTATTGAAATAAGTTGTTTTCATGGAGGTACTATTAACAGAAGGAAGCGCTATTTCAAAAAAAGTGGAAATGCCGCGCAAATGCGCACTGCTATAAAGTGGTACTAAATACAGAGCGCAACAAGTGCCTTTCCAGTGGCGTAGTAAAACTATTTTCAATTTTTTTTCTTTAGAAACGCCACTAGAAACGTTTCCCTAAAAATAATTGTTTCACTGCGTATTATACACAGGGGACATTTAAAATTCGCTCATTGTGTATTAAACTTTTGAATTGTCATTCAAAATATACAGGGTGTTTGTGAATTGGGAGCAAATATTTTAACCACTAAGAGCATTTGTTATAAAAAGTCGAATCGAAGACCAAACAAATTCCGTATCCAAATTTTATTTTTGCAATTTCCCCCCTTTGATTTTCACGAGCCGTTCAGTGTATCTGTCATTGTTAGTTGGAAGTAAAAATATCAATGAAAATAAATTGCATTGAATGTTGACTGTGAAAGTTTTTATACAGAAAAAAGGAAACTTTTTGTCCAAAAAAATTATCACTTGTCAGTTTAGTTAGTGGTTAATGCGCTTTCGGGTGAATTATGCAAATCGATTTGAAATCAAATTGTCAATCAAGTCATTATGGCCAACTACTCAAACGCCAAATTAACTAGTGTACGGACATCCCACTTCCAAGACCGATTTTCACTAAATGTTTGGGCAGAGATCATTGAAGATCACCAAATTTTATACCCCACTTATTACCTCAACGTTTAACTAATGCCTTTTATCTGGATTTTTTGGAAAATGTGTTGTCCGATCTGGACGTGCCCTTGGCGACACATGCGGTATTTACAAGTGGAGCTCCATCAGATTATCCCAAAGTCGTTACCAATGGATTGAACAATCATTTTCCCTAGAGATGGATAGGTCGCCAATGACCACCGCGGTCACCAGATTTAAATACGTGTGTTTTTTGGGGGGTTCACATGAAACAATTAGTGAATTAGTGTACGCAGCTCAAATTTATACCTTCGAAGGGCTGTGTGTGCGAACGCAAGCTTCCCTCTGCCGAAGAGTACAAGAAGTGTGTATTGCCAACAAATGACTACATTTCGAGCAATTTTTTATAAGAGCAAGTATTGACCTACTAACATTGACACTGATCTACTCTAATGTAGCGATAATTTTTTTTGTCTTTACGCTGTTTACGTTCCAAAGTCTTTTCTTATGAATGAACGTAAACATCGTATTAAGACATAGGCGGGGACGGGTTTTCAGCCTCAATTTATTTTTGATTTTAACTCAAAAATGACTGCTTTCGACAAAAGTTGGAATAACGAAAGTTGCTTCTTTTGTCGAGTTCTATTAGTGGTTAAAATATTTGCTCGCAATCCTCAAACACCCTGTATATTCAGATTGTCAACAATCTGAAGATGACCTGTGAAATGTCATTTAATTTTCTGCCGTGGAATATGTAGCATCTTTGGTGCGTCTGCACACGTGTTGTGTGAAAAAAAAAGCTTTGCAGCTTGGCATTTTCCACTCACTTTTGCAAAAAGTTCAACAATGACAAACAAACAAAAACAATAAAACAACAACTACACACGGAGAAAAATCACGCTGAAACCACTCACAAACTAGCCATTTGAAACTAAAATGGCTGAGATGTCCAAATTTCTCAAATTACCTCCTGCTGTTGGGAACGCCACTGAAAAAATCTCAACAGGGTGACTAACGCTGGCATTGCCATGGAATAATTCAACTCTTGAATTCATTGTCACTTTTAAACGTTGCCGCATCAATTTTTGCATTATTATATATAAACTTAGCATTGAATGAAAGACCACAGACATTGCGTTAATAAAGTTTATTAATCTACCTTCCATTCTGCATATTTTAATTGCATTTTGAGTGTTATTTAGTAATAATAAGTACAACTAACAACGTTTGAAAATTCTTACACAAAACCTCCACTGTACAGAAAAATAAAAATGAAGAATTTTTAAAATATTTTTCCCTCACTCACCAAATGCTTCTAGACACTGTACCATACTTTTAGTGCGGCGTTTTTTAAACACCCTGTATATGAACCAGAACAATTAATTATTAATTTATCTAATTTAGGAACCCCACTGTGACATAAACGCCCTCAATCCCTGGGGTTACACTCAGCTTAACGGCCACGCATTCTGGGGTGATTTTGACGGCGTGAAAAAACTTCTTGAAGATGGAGCCGACGTCAACTCCACCAGTGTCTCAAATTTTACAGCTTTACACAGCAGCACCTGGCGAGGACACTTTGACATTGTCAAATTTTTAATCAAAAATGGGGCGGATTTAAACGCCAAAACTTCAGATGGATTTACTCCTGTGAACGGGGCTATATGGCAGGGCCACAACCAAATAGCTAGATTTTTGATATCGGAGGGGGCTGATATTCACATCCCTAATAATGAAGGATTTTCGCCACTCACTTCAGCTTCGTGGACAGGAAATTTGGAAATGGTGGCTCTTTTATTGAGTCTTGGAGCTGACGTGAACGTCAAAAATCAACATGGGTACACACCCCTCCATGCAGCCGCCAAAATGGGACACTTGTACGTTGTCCAACTGTTGGTCGAAAATGGAGCCAATATTAAAGAAGTGGATAATTGGGGAAATGACGCATCGACTATCGCGAAAAAAAATAGAAAAATGAAAGTGGAAGAATATTTGAGATTAAAAATCGTGAAACAAGAAAGCGAACAATAAACATTCTGTGATTATTTGAATTTATAATCAGAATAGGCGACATTTTTGCCGGGATGAATAAAAAAAACGAAAAAAAAAAAAACAAAAACCCAGCGCGTTTGTAATGACTTGCTAAAATTTTTTATTTTATATAAAATTTCTTTTATAAAGTTTGTATTTAGTGATTTGCCTTGCGCTTTTGTACTAAAATAATAAACAAATGAAAAATATATTTTAACTTTCTATTACCTTCTTCCCCAACAATAATTTACTTCAACGATTTTTTTAATTAAACATTGTTATTTATATTCGTAATTTTACATACACTTGTGTCTGATTAATTATGAGAATCAGTGTTGCCAAACATAAAAAAATCAATGGCTATTTGTCGTCCCATTTCATTCGTCCATTCCATAATTTTTTATGTTTTTTTTTTTTAAAATGGCCTTAGCAGCAATATACAGGCTGTTCCGGATAAACCCCACATTAGAAGTAATAGGAGTTCTAACAATGATATTTATCTAAAATTTTGTTTATAGCGATAATCGGTTAGGTTCGGCTCAATAAAAATATTTTCAAGATGACGGCACTTCCTGTTAGACCGGAAGTGGATATCAACTTCCTTATTGCGATACTGAACAGCATACAAGGTGTTTAACATAATTATATATTCTTTTCTATTCTATTCTATTCTATTTTAAATAGAAAGTTATGTTTTTTTATTGCGTTTTTGGATTACTCAAGTGATTTTGAGAGAGTTTTTATCAGACTTTCCTATACCTAAATTTAACCGTTTTCGAAATATTTAAAATTTTGTGGATTTGAATCTTCCTATTCAAAAATCGATAACTCTACCATTTTTTATTATGTAGAAACCGTATTTGGGGATACGAGAGAAAAAGGTTAGATCTTTCTTTTGATGTATTCATAATTGGAAATATAATTAACAAACCGCCAGAATGTAAGGTTACGTTTAGGAAGTTATTCAAATTTAAATTAATAATTTTAATTTGTATCTACGAAAAGACTAACTCAATTATGAAAAAAAACTTGGCGTTTTTACAGTGTGAAATTTCCATGGTAAACTATGCAAAAACTACCATGGATAGTAATGATCTTTCATTGTAAAAAAAGTTAAAATAACTTGGAAATTATTAAATTTAGGTATAGGGAATGTTGATACAAATCGATGCAGGATTAAATTCATTTTTATTTAGTGCAATAAAATGGGGCCTTCCATTTGAAAAAAAGTACGGGTATTTGAAGTTTCCCAAACGCAACCTTAAATTTTGGAGATTTGTTAATTATTTTTCCAATTATAAAATACACAAAAAAAAAAGATCTAACCTTTCTTTTTCATATGCTCAAATACAATTTGTAAATAATTAAAAATGGTAGAGTTATCGATTTTTAGAGAGGAAGATACAAATTAAAAAAAAAACAAAAATGTATTTCAAAATCGGTTAAATTTAGGTATAGGGAAGTCTGGTAAAAACTCTCTCAAAATCACTTCAGTAATCCGAAAACATAAAATTCCATTTAAAATAACAAAGTTGATACCCATTTCCGGTGTAACCGGAAGTGCTACATCTTGAAAATATTTACGTTGAGCAGGATCTAAACGATTATGGCCGTAATCAAAATTTTAGATAAATATCACTGTTAGAACTCCCAATACTTCTAATGTAGTGTTTAGCCGAAACACCCTGTACAATGTAACCTCTCAGGGAGGTAAAAATTTTATTTCCTCCCGAAAAACGGAGAAATATGCTGCTAGACTTAATGGCGAAATTGGAATTTCAAGAGAAAATATTATTTTTGAAACTTTTTTTGCTCGGTCGTTAGGAAAAATTATATGTATTACACTGTGTATCTTTTCCTCTCGCAGATGGAAAAGACACTTTCCTCCCTTGTAATATAAATAACTATTAATATTATTCAGATAGTATAAACGGTATTGTGGGTTGCAGAATTTCAATCTTTAATTTTAGCAACATTCCTCTCCTTGAATAAAAATAACTGACAATTTGTACTACAATTTAGAAAATTATAAAACATTAAAAAATATCTTTGTAGCTGTTTAATGAATCCCTGCGCTAATTTGAAGTTTTTCAAAACATATTAATGTAATTATTATTAGCGTGTTACAATGGTATTAATATTGATCAACTATGCTGTTCAGTATCGCAATATTGCATCATCTGAGCTGCTGTATAACCTTGATAATAATCCACCAGGAATAAAATCTACATTATTGCACATTTTGTTTTATTCATTGTTGTAGTTCTTCAATGAATCAATTATCATTTCAAATGTCCTTGTGGAAAATCGCTACTACAAATTTTTGTTTGTCTACATATTGAATTTCTAAGGTAATAATTAATTTAATACTTTAAGAATTTGTATTTATTGCTACCTGTGCATGTTTCTTTTTGTCTTTTTACTAATACACAGTAATCAATTATTGTGAAAAATAACCTCAATAAACTACAATCTTACAAGCGGGAAATTTAAAATTTAATATTCCAAATTTATTCAATTTTTGTACTTAGTTATTTTAATAGAATCATTCCCATTAAAAAAGGTTTGCACAAATAAAAACTATTACAATTGGATGACTAGCGACACTTTGAAAGCTTTCAATAATTTAAATGACTTGACTATTTTAACAAAAAATTACTCCGAATTAAAACCTTTACTAGAGTTACGTAAAAATGAATTAAAAAAATTGTATCAGAAGCAAAGAGAAACTACAATGACCGATTATTAGCTAACTCAGTTAATAAACAAAAAAACAGCTTGGCAAATATTAAAGGAAGTCACTGGAACACAACAAATAAAGGTAAACATCAATCTTAAAGTGGATGACTTAGAAATTAGTGACAGTGAAAATGTAGCCAACTATTTTAATAAATATTTCTCTGATGCACCAAAAAAAGTTGTAAATAATATCAACATTGACAAAAATGACTGTTTAATAAAGAGTAATCCCTTTAGTATGGGTTTGATTAGTTTTACTAAGACGGAAATTAAAATTTTGGTAGGTAAACTTAATGGTTCTGCCTCTCCTGGTCTTGAAATTTCCGGTTTTTTAATAAAACAATGTATAGATGACATTATAACGCCGCTCACCGACTTAATTAACGAATCACTAACTTCCGGTAGGTTCCCAGATAATTTTAAAATTGTCAAAATAATTCTTGTTCTTAAGAATGAGGATAAAGCTTGTGTAAACAACTATCGCCCCATATCATTGTCATCATTTATATCAAAAATATTAGAGACCGCTATGTTAAACAGAGTCAATAACTTTTTAGATAAACACTTTTTAATCAGGAAGCAGCAATATGGTTTCACCAAAAATAAATCGACAACCGACGCGTTATTAACCTTCTATAATAATGTATCATACATTTTAGAAGAAAAAATTTGTTATTGTATAAATTAGAGAAGTATGGTTTTAGGGGTGTAATTTTAAACTGGTTTGAATCATATTTGAAAGGCCGCTCTCAATCCGTAGAAATTTGTAACATAAAATCAAACGGAATCACGGATAAACATCTTTCAAAACCTATTACGAATAATGTAGGCTTACCTCAAGGTACTATTTTAGCACCAACGCTATTTAAGATCTTTATAAATGACTTAATCCTTATAATAGTAAATGCTTTAACAATCATGCATGCAGATGATATTACAGTTTTATGTTGTGGCAACACACTAAACAATGCTCTTATAGAAGCAGAAAATGTATGTTCGAGACTATTTGAGTGGTTTATACAAAACGGTTTATGCTTAAATTTGGAAAAAACAAAATTCATAATTTTTTTTAAGTCTAGAAATCAAAATAAAAAATTCTTAGGTCTTATATTTGAATATAATTTAAAATGGGAAGAACACTGTAGTATTTTAGTCAATAAATTGAGTAGATTATGTTATCAAGTTAGGGGACTGCGTGAAATTTGTAATTCGGAGACGTTACGATCTTTTTATTTTGCGGAAATAGAATCAGTAATAAGGTATGGTTTAATAATTTGGGGAAATTCACCACAGTCAAAGCAAGTATTCACATTACAAAAAAAAAGATTGTCCCTAGTTTAATAGGAGCTCGTTCTCTCGATTCTTGTAAACCGATTTTTAAATCCTTAAAAATTCTTCCATTACAGTCCCTTTACATCTACGAAATTGCATGCTACATTAATAAAAACCGTGGCCTTTTAAAAACACATCTAGATTACCATAACTTCAATACAAGACATATTAGTGATTTAGTTATGCCAGCACATCGCCTCAAAATCACAGACAAGGGTCCCCTTGTATCAGGTATTAAAATTTTTAATAACCTTTCTCCAGGTATTAAAGAAATCAGATCTTCACCGCCATTTAAAAAGATGCTGCATTCACATTTATTAAAATATTGTTTCTATTCCATTGAAGAATATCTCAATAATTAAATTTTGTAAATAAAAAAATTTGTCTGATGTTTTTTTTTTAATGTATTTTAATGTTTTTAACTTTAATTAATTTTAATACTGTTTGTTGACGTACCAAGATGTGTTGTACATACGAGGCTAAATACATTGAATTGAATTGAATTGAATACACTCACACTGAAAAACGTTACTTTAATTTTGACAAATGTAAAAGTAGATATTAACTATTTTTTTATCAATTAAAATTTGTGTATTTTCAGAAAGCTGTAATACCAACAGATTTTTATGAGTAAAAAATGGCAACTAATGTAAGTGTTTGGAAATATTTTTGTAATTTATACTCTGCAATTTTTGTAGAAGTTTAAAAAACGTCCTGGTACCACTGACTTTGGCAAAAAGTACGAAGACCTCAACTTGGCTCGTTTGGTTCTAAAAATGGTAACGGACGACTCCATCAACGATTTCATGATATCTTCAAACGATGACAAGTTTGGTGATTTTGACGACATCGTCATTGAATTAAAATGTGGTAAAACTGAGGTGAAAAAAGCTTTACAAATCAAATACAGTAATGATAGCAAAATCTTACCGGTGCAAAGCCTCTGGTCCGACAAAGGAGACTTCAGTTTGAAAAAATACCTGAAATCATACAAACAAATCGAGCAATTTAGCAACTCTCATAAATTAATTCTCTTCACAAATCGCAAACTGGACTTGACCCAAGAACTGTGTTTCACCATCGAAAATATTTCTGTAAAAATTGTCGAAGAAAATGTCGATCAATTACTAAACACTTCCAGAAGTAACGGAAAGTGTTTCAAGTTTGAATCACTAGACGAAAATCCGGAAACTGTGAGTTTTTTCAAAAATTTTATCTTACTCACAAATCAAGCAAGCGTTAGTGCCATTGAAAAAATCACTCTAGAGGAATTTCAAAACACATTTTATTGCCCCTCGGATCATTTTTATACATATCTTCAATTTATTTCTAGATGGAGTCTTTTAGAAGGAAATAAAGAAAAGTTAAGTAAGGAGTTGATGAAACGTGTAATTGCCCTCAACGTCTTGTCTCCATTTATTAAACCATATTCTCAGTGTTTGGTTACCGATGAAATGATTTTATTCAGACAAGCAATAGCAAATTTTCAAATCACAGTTTTTCGAACAGAATCCTATGACCAAGTTAAAGAAATATGGGGTGATGCTTACAAAAAACTTGAAGAAAATAATGAAGTCAATAGAATACGAAATAAATATCAATTATGTCATGACGATTGTACCAAACTTCTATGGTTAATAGACGAAACTCCCCTAATGGTACTTGAGAGTAAGACCACTTCTAAAATTATCCAAATGTGCGAAAACAAGTTTATTGTATTTGGAAATGACCCAATTTTACCACTAAATCGCACAATTTTTCGAAATTTGTCTGATTTGAGCCCAGGATCAGAAATTTTCAACTTCAAGTGTTGTTTTCAAGAGAAGGAAGAACAGTCTTTGGACACATTGTTGGACGAAATGAAACAAGTTTTAACAACAGATGAGTTACTGGAAATGTTACATGGGACTTATTCTTTTGGGGGCAAAAAAGAGACACTTCCTGTGCCATATATTGAACGGTCTTTGACCAAAAATATCATACATTTTGATTATTTGCATAAAATGGACTCGAAAATTTTGGCTGTTATTAATTGTAAGAAGAAATTGGAGAAAATTAGAACTCTTTTAAAAAAATTTAACGTGGTTAAAGGCTTGGATTATTTAAATGACTTTTGTTATGGCAAGGAACAAAATGATTTTAAACCAAAACTAATTCTTTTCGAAGATGAATGTCTTAAAGATGAGTTTGACAAAATCAAGCAAATGAATGAGGCAGAAACCATCCACCACTTTAACATTACTGAAGATGGGAACTTGGAGTGGTTGAAGAGTCATAAAAATGTAACAGCGCTTAAACATTTTTGTGTGAAAAATGGGTTTATCGACGAATCTCACATTTTTGACAATATTTCAAATAGTGTCAACTTGGTAATTGGCGAGCCTGGCATTGGCAAATCAATTTTTGTGAAGAATTTGAAGAATCAAATTTCACCAAAATTGTGGACCATTATTTTGCACCCTGCACACTTTCGACGTTTGGACGTGTTTAATAGACACACTTTTGAAGAGTTCATTTTGAACGAAGTTAACAAAGATTCCGATAAAAAAATTCTTCAAGTTTTAATGAAGAAGAATCGAGTTGTTTACATTTTAGACGCTTTGGATGAAATTCCCTTGCAACAAGTGACACTAATTTGTGATTTTATCACTAAAGAAAACTTATCAGTGTGGATTACTTCCCGGCCTCATTTACAAAATTATTTAGAAGATAAATTAAACGTTTTGTCACGAACGATAATGCCACTTAGTGATGACCAAAAAAAGTCATACATTGGTAAACGTTTGAAAGAGAAGTATCCAGAGCGAGACATTGAAACCGAAGTGGCCAAAATCCAAATTTACATAAATCAGGATATTTTAGACAATCCTTTACATATGTACATGCTGACTGAAGTCTTCAGAGAGGATATTGACAAATATTTGAAACTTTCCAAAGATTTATTTAACGTTTCAGATTTGTACGAATATTGGATCGAGCAAAAATTTGTCATCTACTACCACCAAAAATTCGGTGTTTTGTCTTCAGATTGCGTTTTAATGGAACACAGAAATTACCTCCAACGTGACTACCAACTTGCTGCTTTGAAACTACTCATTTTCAAATGTGAAAATGATGACTTTTTGAAAAAAATAAAACTAGAAGGTGACCCCATTGGTATTATTATTGAAGTAACGGACGAAATGCTACCAATTTTTTTCCACACTTCGATTGCTGAATTTTTCGTAGCCTCTTACTTTGCCAAAAATTTCGCCAAAGTATCTAGTGACATCCTTTTCAAAGAAGAAAACAAAAATATAAGATATTTTTTCGATTTGTTGCTCGCACACAACTCAATTCCTCACATGGCTGTTTTTTACCGAAATCTTGAAACGTTGAAAAAATTTGAAAAACTGGAAGACTTCAAAGACTTAGGTGGACGAAATGTCTTACATTTGGCATGTTCTTGGGGACAAACTTATCCAAGATTTGATGTAGAAAAAGAAGGTTTAATTTATATGATTTCTAAAAACGAAACCACTGAAGTTTTGATAGAAGATCCGATTTACAAGGAAATGATAATTTATTTATTAGAAAAGTTGGATTTTTCACATCGTGACACGTTATTTAATTTTTCACCAATGAAATATGCCGAAGCTGCCAACTGTTTATTCACCAAAACAATTATTTTACAAAAACTGAAACACAAATTTACAAATTTGGACGCAAGTATGGCAAGTCTGTTTTATTATGCTGCGGAAAATGGGTATGAAGATGTATTTGATTTGTACGAAACGTTTCCTCTTGTCGAAATAAAAAACCAGTCGTCGTATTTACATCTTTGTGTGTGTCACGAGAATTTCTTGAAGAGACTTTTGACAATTCAGGGTTACCAAAAAATGATAAATGATGTTGGTACTAGTGGTGAAACGGCATTACACAAGTCTTGTAAAGAAGGTTACTACGAATCGGCCAAATTGTTACTACAATATGGTGCCAACTGTGTTACTACAAATGATGGTTGGACCCCATTGCATCTGGCATGTTTGAATGGCCACGAATCGATTGTAACTTTATTGGAAAATATTGATGTTAACATTGCTAGTAACAAGGGTTACACTGCGTTACATGTGGCATGTTATAAAGGTTACACTAACATTGTCAAGTTACTACTAGACTTGGGGGCATCTTTTGATGGGCACACAAGTGTAACAACACCTTTGTTTCTGGCTTGTCATTATGGACACGAAGATATTGCTAGAATGTTGTTACAACTTGGATCACCTCTTGTAGCTACGAATGATGGTTGGTCTCCTCTTCATTCGGCTTGTGAAAAAGGACACGAACAAATTGTAAAGTTACTGATCGAATCTGGGGCAAAAGTTACGATTGTTGATCATAAAAATATCACTCCGTTGCATTTGGCAAGTCATGAGGGGCATGAATCAATCGTGAAACTACTTTTAGAGTTAGGTTCAAATGTTGATGCTCAGGATAATATGGGTTTGACGTCCCTTCATCTAGCAAGTCATCGAAATTTTGTCGAAATCGCAAAATTGCTGATTGAGTCTGGTGCCAGTTGTAATGTTCCTGATGATAAAGGTTCAACACCTCTACATTGGGCGTGTCAAGAAGGATGTGACAAAATAATCGAGTTACTCCTAGGTGAGTGAAACTGGAGCACTAACTGAATTCTTGTTAGGAGTTAGTGCTTCATCATATTTCAATGTTGGGGAAACATAAAATAAATTCTTAATTACAGTTTAGCGGAATGTTTAAGTTCTAATCTTGAATTTTCAATGTTATTTTGGGCTTTGTTTTTGCTTCAAAGTGCTTCATGTTTCAGTGTTCTAGAACGACTTTTTTCTAAAAATATTTTTAACAAAATACTTACGCATTAATTGAGAAATTTGGATTTTACTTTCTAGTTCGTAAAGTGTTTCAATAATACTGGCGAAAAATTAAAATTAAACAAGCTATGAAACAAAATTAAAAATTTTATCTACACATTTTGAATTTTGAAATATTGTTTTTGTTAGTGTTGTAGGTTCCATTGTTGTTAGTGCATGGTATAAAAAAGAGTGTTTGTTAAAATTATTTTCAGCTTACACTTGAAGCTGTAATAAGTATTTCTTTATTGCTTCAAAATGCTACAACATAAGTAATGAGGACAGAAAAAAATAATTATTACAAGCTGTAGAATAAAAATTCCAGAGCAGCTCAACAAATTAAATTAAGAAATATGAATTTTTCATTGTTAATGTTTCATTGTTTTGAAACACTAATCTGTATATTTGGAATCTTATTCACTGTCAAAATGTTTCATGTAAAAGAGTTTTGATTGATTTTTTTCAAAATTTTTCGGCGGATTATTTGAAGGATTTTATTTAGTTTATTTTATTTTAGTGCTTCATTTAGTGAGAGACGATAAAAAATGTCTTAAGTTCCCAAATCAAACACTTCTAGGTTAATACAGCGTGTATACAAAATGACGCATACTCGTAAGTATGGTGTAGGAAATCTTCCCAAACACCTTTAAAAATGTGTAAAAAAATCTATTATTAAATTTAACAAAGTTATTAGCCCAAAACTGAACGGTAAAATTGGCAACATGGTGAATATTTCGGTATATTCGCCTCGGTTTTAATTGTTGTAAAATAAACTTGGTATATTTTACAATTTTAACTATGACTACTTTAATTGGTTATTTTCTGGTGCTAACTGAGCTTTAGGACAGCAATTGCAATTTCAAAACATTTTATTATTACTGCAAATTCACTGTTCGAGTAAGTGTTTTTTAGTGCATAATAAACTAAAAACTCTTTTAAACTGACGGATTTCAATGATTATTTTAACAGGAATCAATGGTAACATTATTTAAAATTTGATTTTTAACTACGTTGTCAGATCAATTTTTCGGCTTTCTTGAAATAAAAATTATAACTACTAAAATCGGATTTTAATGATTCTTAAAATAAACTTTCAGTTTGGGTGATGTGAAGTAGTAAACGATGTTAGTGTCTTTCGGGTTATATCGCCGATTTAATTTTTTTAAGAAATAAACAAAAAAATTTCTGAATTTTACTTCTTCTTAGTGGTAAGAATGAGGATTTTAATTATTGTTCTAGGGTCTGTTGGAACATTTTCTATAGCGTAATGAAGAGCTTATTATGCGTTTTTTTGTATACATTCTGTATTTTTTAGACAATTTAATAATTCCGTTATACTTCAAGCCTATTTAAACAAAAAAAAAAATGTTTTTTTCACAAATGAATTGATATAAATGAGTAGCAAAAATAGTGCTCCCAAATTTGCGCTAAAATATAATTTTGTAAATTAGTATCTATTAAAACAACAATAATAATGAAATATTTTCAGAAACATTTTTTTTTAATTAAAAAATACCTATTATACAGGGTATTTCACGAGTGATAATGAGCCTGACCACATTCGAACTGCAGCCAGCAATACATTTGCGTAGGCTTCATGGATTTTGATTATGAATTTTAAAATTAATAAAACATAGTTATCGCGTGACTGACACAAAGAAACTGACAAGACAGGAAACACAATTTTTAAGGTTATTTGTTTATCTACCATTGGAAAACACTTTAGTGATTCAAGACTTTTTGGAGCTTTTCTATTCAGGAAACATTGTCTTTAGAAAGGTTCAACGATAGAAGCATTTTTGCCAAATTCGCCATAAATGAGAATCAGATCTGTTTTCTCATCGTTCGAATGCATTTTGACTTTTTGCTAAATTTAATGTCAGTTGTGACAAATAAAATTATTGGAAGCAAAGCTATCGTGGATTCATTATCGGTTTTTCAAACAAAGCGATATCTAAAATATCCACGTTAACTTTGCAAATGTATTGTGGGTTGTATTTTCAATTCCGTCAAACTCATTATCACTCGTGAAATACCCTGTATGTTTTATTAGAATAACCACCATCTCCTAATAATAAACAATGTCTGTATGTACGTCTTTCAAAATCTGTTTAAATTCGGCTATTATTAAATATAGTGGCATAATGTACCGATCCTGGCCACCGCGCAACGATGTTGGTAATTTTTAATTCGACTGTGCATATCATTTGAGTGTTAATTGAAAAATAAGATTTTCTGTTTCGAAAAATTTCTGCATCTTCGCCACCAGGCGACTGAATTCTGACATGGGTGCAGTAACTGCATTGTTACTGAAACGAAGGAATTGCTGCATTCAAGAGTTGTGAAGAATGATGAATATTTTACCTGTCATATGGATATTCTAAATGTTCTTCAATCAGTTTTAACAAATTTAAACAGCATTCTTTTGACAAACGAAATCGTTTACGAAAACTAGCATTATCCAAACTATCGAAATAATTGTTACATACATGAATCTGGAGTGATATGCCATAATAAATAACATCCAGAATTTCAATATCGTCATCGTCATCATACAATATGTTATGTTGATTAATAATAAACTCCAGCAGCAAGCTATCGTGGATTCATAATTCGGTTTTTCAAACAATGCGATATCTAAAATATCCACGTTAACTTTGCAAATGTATTGTGGGTTGTATTTTCAATTCCGTCAGGCTCATTATCACTCGTGAAATACCCTGTATATTATATTATGTTTCCTGAAAAAGCATATTACTGAAACATTCTGTATACTAGGTTTCTATTTGTAACTTTTGTACATTTTTTTATTTTTAACATTTAGTTAGTATACATTTTTACATTTAGTTAGTATTTGCAAGTTGTTTGACCTGTTTTCTGTTATTTTTAGCATCTGGTGCAAACCTTGAAACAGTAACAAAAACCGGCAAAACGCCTTTCCACTTAGCATGCTTAAAAGGACACGAAGTTGTAGTTCGACTCTTGATAACTTCGGTAAATCCCCGAATTGCAACAAGTCGTGGATTTACACCTCTTCATTTGGCGTGTCAGGAAGGACATGACAATGTGGTTGAATTGTTACTTCAAACTGGTGTTGACAGTGTTACTCAAGAAGGGTCATCACCACTTCATTGGGCTTGTCATAATGGACATTACAATATCGTCAAAATGTTGATAAAGTCGGGGGTTAAAGTCGACATTATGGACATTGAAGGATCAACAGCGCTCCTTTTAGCATGTTATCAAGGATTTGACGATATTGTCAAACTGTTGATACATTCTGGTGCAAATATTGCTACAAGTAACCATCGAGGTTTCACACCATTGCATTGGGCTTCTCAACAAAATCACCCAAACTTAGTGAAAATATTACTCGAGTTGGGAGCCAAGGTTTCAACAGTGACGAAACAGGGGGTCACTCCACTCCATTTGGCGTGTCAAAATGGGCACGATTTGGTTGTAAAATTGTTGCTCGTTTCTGGTGCGAATATTGAAGATGTTACAAATTCTGGTTGGACTCCTCTTCATTGGGCCTCTTTCAGAGGACACGAAACGGTTACTAATTTATTACTTGGGGCTGATGCTAATGTCAATGTTGGTAACAATGAAAGAATGACATCATTGCATTTAGTTTGTTCGAAGGGTTTTGTTGAAATCGCAAATACATTAATCGAGTTTGGAGCTAATACCGAATCGGTGAATTGTGGAGGTTTTACTCCTCTTCATCTTGCATGTCAAGGAGGTCATTCAGAGGTTGTTAAATTGTTAATTATGTATAAAGTTAACACGAGTGGTGTCAGTAATGATGGAAAAACTCCCTTTCAAATTGCATATGGTTATGGATATTATGATATTAGTGAAATGTTGAAAAATAGAGGAGATGAAGTGACTGGAAAATATAGTTGCATTATGTTATGGTAAGTGTTTTTAGTATTTTTTTACAACACTAATATTTTACACTGTTTCTGTGGTGCATTTAAGCTTACCTCTTATGTTGATGTTAATATACGCTCTTCTATAAAATACGTCGTCAATCGTAATGTATTTCAAATTTAAAACTGTGGAGCGGTTCGCAAAAATTATTGGTTTCTAACTTCGGGACGATTGAGATAAAAAAAACACGAATAATTGACAAAAACCCAAACATAAACAAAAATTTTTAAACATAAAACATGTGGCGTGTGTTTAAGACTCTTTGATAAAAGTTGTAGGTACTCTTTTACGGCCCGAGCGGGTTGCGCCACAAGAAGAATAAATTTATTTGAGGTAGGTTCTCCAGCGGTATTTTGTAGAGTCAATTACTTTGGGAAAGATGAAGGGTTTAAGCAGTCAGAATCCAAGTGTTCAAACTAAAGATAACAATTTGTTAATCAAGTTAAAGTTTGGGAACTTGTTATAAAATGAAATAAACTAAAAGTAACATAAAACGGAATAAAAGGAAAGATAATTCAAATTAAAATACTAAAAATTTTTCCATTACATTTTACTATTCCGTTCATTGCAAAGAATTACGTCTACCGCATTATTGGCGTTAATAATTAACCACATAAGATCATAGTCTAATAATCCGTTAACTCAATTCAATTCCTACTAGCCACTTCCGATACAAGTTAAACGATCAAACAACTTATTCCTATTGATTATGATTTTAAGTAACAACAAAAAAATAGTGAATGAAATTACAATTATTTCTAAACACCCAATACAAGAGGAGAAACAGTTCCAGGAAAGGATCAGTCATTCAACAGCTCGAAACCCCGTAGTTTCGGATTGAATATCTCGAATTACCCGACAACTCACCCAGCCCATCCCAACCCTCATAATTCTTAAACTACTTTACGGTTATTTATGTTGAGTTAGAAGCCGCCCCATCATAAGTTAAGATTCGCAAAATAATGTATGTCGTCATTCTAAGATCAGGGCGAAATTAAATTGAATAGCATCATCTGGGCAATTGCGAGAACAGTAAATGATCGAGGTCAACCAGGTGGCGGAAGTAGCACTTAGTCGGAATTTAGCAGGGTGGCATTTTGTCACACACTCAATCGCACAGCACGACACTATGATCAAGATTGAATTAATTTCTGATTGAGTGTTGGGTCCTATTTATATGGAAGGCGCCCTTGCCCTTTTGAGCCGAGGTTGCCCTTTTTGCCCCCTGTTTCTAATATTCGTGATTACTTGGAATACTTAGATAATTTTTAGGGTTTTTAATTAAACAAAATTTTTCCTTATCTTGGCCGTATCCTGCTTCACTTTTGACCTTTACATCCTGGATACGCTCGTTATCACCGGGTTCTCAAGAATTTTGTTCTAATTTTGGTAACAGTTTGACATGTCCCAGACAGTTTATGAATTTTGGTGATTCTTGACTATTGTGGGATTGTTTGTATATCAATTTGCCCCAGACTATTTATTGGGGTGACCACTTAATTGGGTTGGTTGACTAGTAACCTTTGGGCGGATAAGCTGCTGATATGCTATTTTAGTTTCTCGGAAAATTTCTTTATCTACTGAACTTTTATGGGGGTTGTCTCGTGACCTTTTTGGTTGGGTATGAGTTTTAATTGTTATTTTAAAAGCTTTAATTGTTATATAAATTAAAATCTTCGTCTTCTCTTGCTTACGTGATTGTTCCTTTCCTTTTACTTTTGCAATAAAATTAGGTGGGCCAATTTGGCCCACCACAAACAAAATTTTGTTTTTCTCAAAACTAGGGCCGAATCCTAGCGCGCTCATTTTTGATACTTGCAACCACGATATTTTCTCATAATGTAAAATGGCCCTCCAAAATCAACACCAACACACGCAAAGGCTTTTATTTGAGAAACTCTAAGTTTAGGAAAGGCACTCATTGGAGATTGAATAGATTTTGGATTAAGACGCCAACAACGATATTGATGGGAAAATACGCGTAATATACGTCTTTTAGCTCCCAAAATCCAGAATTGTTGTTGAAAGAGATACTGTAGAGTTTCAGTACCAAGGTGAAGATGACGACGATGCATTATTTCAATGATAACGTCAGTTAAGCGATGATTAGAGGGCAACAAAATGGGATGTTTCGCGTCATAGCAAAAGTCTGCGTGCATAAGACGTCCTTCAATAAGTCCTTGAATTTCTATGAAAGGCGACAATTTACGAAGATGCTTAAGACACACGCCAGACAAAGTTTTGATTGAGTCTGCAAAATAATGAGCCTGAATATGTTTTATGAGAATGTGTAGAGCATTTTGCATTTCCATTTCCGTTAATGACAGAGGGCGACGGGGTTTATGGCGAGTGTAATCAGCAAAACAAAGACACCATGCAATGATGATAGCCTTGATCTTGTGTAAAGACGACAATTTATTCAAGATCGTGTCAATAATGTCAGAATCGATTTCTGAGACCGCATTTATTCGCATTTCTTGTTGTGTCTCGGAGGGATGGTCTAATAATTCAGATGAACCAGGAATCACGACTTGAATTTGAGCTACGCTGTTGCTCACAAACGTTTTCCATGTGTGTAGAGAAGAACGAACCCAATTCAAAATCACAGTGGAATCTGTCCATGCAAAAATTCCATTGATTTTAATCGTACCATTCAATATTGCATCTATTAGCTTTTTAATAGCAAAGCAGCACATAATTCACGTCTGGAAATAGAAATTCTCTTTAAAGGGGTAACTTTGGATTTAGCATATAACAATTTTACATTGACTTGTTGAGTTAAAGAGATGGTTCTTAAATAAACAACGACCGCATAACCAGCTTTACTCGCGTCAGAAAATCCATGAAGCTAACAAGAAACAGTCTTATCCCGGATTACCTTGCGGGGGTTACGCAATTAGGCATGACATCATACCATTTGTGAGATAAATTCGGACCATCGAGCTACCACATCAGCAGGAAGAGCATCATCCCAACTGAGTTCAAGAGCCAATAAATACTGGATCATAGGCTTGGCAAAAATATGAGAGATGTCTCAGGAAACCCATCCGATCGAAAATTCGAGCTAATTCAGAGAGTAATGAACGTTTGGTGCACAAGTGCTTAAAGGGGGTCATTTGATAAGGAAAACAGTCATTTAGTGGGTCCTATTTGAGGCCTAAAATCTTAATAAAAGGTTTTGATTCCTGGTCAAAATTGAGTGTTGCAAAATTCAGGAGGAATTCCTTCCAACAGTTTGGGAGCATTCCTAGCCAACTATCGCAATTGAAAGCCACCACGATCTAATAAGTGCTAAAGAATCTTTTGAAATTGGTGGTGTTCTGGTAGAATCAGAATCTGGCGCAACATTTGACAAATGTCAGTAATGAGTAGGTATATATGAGTGAAAACGAAACCAGACGAGAATTTGGAAAAGATCGCTTTGCAATTTAGGACCAACTAATAGGGAGTCGTTGGGAGAAATTCCACATGCGGACTTACAACTACCTAGCGTCAAAGACTACTCGGAGTTTGATTGTTGGACTATCCATTCGGATTACATAATGATGTGGGAGGTAATACCCAAAAGATGAGGATGAGGTAGATGCTTGCATATGACCGGAAGAAAAATAGTCTTGCATAAATGTCACATATTCAGTGTGGAGCGATGGATTTTGGGCAAGCCGACGTTCCAATGCGATGGAGAATGAAAATGGAAAAGTCAATAAATTTTCTGTATTTGAAGCGTCGTCTGCATCGATTGACAGTAATAAAAAGTCTACGCAATGTCAAAAAAATGGCCTTTGGGGAGCTATGAGTCCGCGCTCCAATAGAATACTTTGGTTTGAAACCTTGATAAATTTTTGTATACAAAAATTTACTTTTTGTTTTATGGGTTCTATAATAATTTTTTTGGTTGATTGTAATTTTTTCTAAGAACTAGACCAAAAACATCAAAAATTATAACATTTTATAAGCAAATATAATTTTATTTATTTAAAAAAAATAAATATTTACATTTAGGTTAAATAGTTATTTTTAATCTTTACAAATTTATAAGAAACTTACAATAACTCTTTATTATTTCTTCAATAATTTGAATAAAAAAACTCAAGGATTAATTTTATTCTCTATTAAATAGTTCTCAATTATTCTCTATTATTTTTTTGCTTTGAGAAAACTCCTTGAGATTTTCCCATATATCTGTTTAAAGTTGTTTTGGATGGAGCTTTTAAAAACTGACTTCTTCTTGCAAATTCATGTTCTTTTGGAGAAGTGTACCTCCAGGAATACAATACCGTACTGTAACTTCAGATCATCTTGGGTTTTTTAGGGAATAATTATAAATTTGCTCAAGTAAAAACACAGCCCTTGGTTCTAAGTCAAATCTAACTCAAATTTCACTACACAATGTGTACCTTTATCAGAAACAAATTGACAATTACAGAATTGTCAATTTGTTTCTGCATTTTCTTTAGTTTTTCAAGTTTATTTTCGTACAGCATATTCAACTTTTGAAATCTTATATTCACTTCTTGTAACTTTTTTCTAAATTTTGAATTTTATCTATAGTTTGGCCGGCCAATAGATAGAGTAATAAAATTTTGAATTATATCTAGTAAGACAATTTTTTTTTCCAAACTTATTGCATCTGGAACATTTTTTTAAATCAAAATCGGACTTGAAATTAAATAATTTTTGTCAAATGAGTAGAGATTGGAGACTCGGTGCAGGCGTTTCTAATGGCTTACGTCCTGAATTAATGGAAATGGTAAAGATTGTGTGAAAACGAGTAATTCTTTTATAATTCAACAGCAAGGTTGGAACAAAATTTGGTAACAAATTTTTTTGTATTTATAATAGCTTGTTATTTCAAAGAGTTATTCACAAATCACGAAATTTGGGGGTATATTGCCGATGGTACCAAATATTCTCTTAATCCATTCGTTCTTTTGATTTCTACTTTTTGGAAATTAATGTAAAGTAACATCTTCTTTCTCCCCTTGTCCACAGTTTGGAGCACAGCAAGTCTGAATAGTTGGCATTTTAAGAATTATAATGTAATGTTTGAAACAATGATACTATTGATACTGCGCTTCTTAAGCTGAAAAAATAGATTGGTTGTGTGACAGATCAATATTTGATTAAATATGTCAATAATTGTCACATTTGATTTGCTGCAAATTTTCAAATTTCACTAATTACAGTTTCTTTTGGAGCGTGACGCGCGTCATCTACCGGAATGTACCATTTTGACAAGTTCACGATTTTGGCCTATTGCATAAACTGTCAATCAACGCAGACGACGATTTGAAGAATAAAGTAACTACCAAGCGACTAGAATTATCACGATAATGTTTTGATTCAAACATTTCTTGCAGCAATATGGTCTCTGACGATTGAGAAGAATTATTACTATTAGGAGGTTCCTCTATTTCCCAAAATTTTTTAACAGATACATTTCATTTGTGTTTTGGTCGATTTGAGGTGATTTATTAGAATCTATCCAAATTTGGTTTTAATTGGGGTTGGTTCATTTGCGCCACCTGTATATACTCAGAGTCAAAAATAAGCGGAAAGAGGTCGGCACCCAACAACATATCAATTTTTCCAGGAGTGGAAATTTTTCATCTGTCAGTTTTAAACTGACAATATAAGACCATGACGAAGTGTGTAAAGCAACATTGGGAACGTTACTGCAAATTTTTAACTAGGTATTATATCATCAACCAGAAACTGTGGGGAGATTTTTTGTACTCTACATTTGTTCTACGGCGTAGAGTACAATTGACCATTTTACTAGCGCGAGTTTTTATATCTCCTAGATCATTGATCGTAAAGGGCAATCTTTGTTTTAGATGCAGAAAACGATTGACACATTTTTCAGTAATAAAACTGAACTGGCTTGCACTATGTAACAAAACGCGTATTTTATGAGCTGCGCCCGCTTTATACAAAATCTCAGCGACTGCGGTTGACAAAAGAATTGTAGTACCTACGAGTATTAACAGGTAGAGACCATTTCATCTAAGAAGTACACAATGCGCACAAACGCGTTTTCGTCGGACGAGTCCACATTCAAATTTTAGGGGAGTTTCAAGTCCAGCCGCATCCAACGTGAAACCCACGCTTCGGTTGTTATTTATAACCCAACCTCGTTGTTTTGTTCTATTCCTTTCGCTGTGTTCCGCTGTTTTCCCAAAAAAATCCTTAGAGGAAAATAAAAAATTGGTCATAATTTTCAATTTTTATTTCATGCGACCCTTTAGCTAGTCAAATGTTACTACGCCACTAATCGTCAGCTGAGTGCAAGCCTGCTGTCAGAGTCATTGTGTACTTCTTAGGTGAAATGGTTTCTAGCAACTTTGCAAATGAACTAACTGCTTGCTGCGGAGAGGTAGAAGTTGAAGGCATTGAGGGATTGTTAAATTCCACGAACGTCGAGGTTTGAGCTTATTGTGTCGCCCGGGAAATGCAATAATGAATGGTGCAGTGCTTTTTTCCACATTCACGACAAAGAGACGTAGAGTTACATTTACGCAAACTGTGTTTTGAGCCAAGGCAATTATTAATACACCATTTATATGTATTATTTAATGAGATCAAAGCGCGGTTGAGGAGACTTCTGTAATAAAATCGGACATTTATAAATTCCGTGTTGCAAATCGGGAGAGTGGACATGCCAAAGAGTCTAATTTAACGAAAAATTTAAACTTAAACTTTGGTCTAGGTTCTTTACTGAGAGTCAAGATGAGATAACTAAATTTTTCAACCGTTTGTAAGCGCAGTTTGTTTATGTACAGTGGAATTAAACGTAGGTATCAATAAATGTTCTCCAAGATTTAATATCTTCGTCAAACTTATACAATTCCATCGGAGACAATTTCACATGGTCTTTAATTACGATATCTGATTGTGAGGGCGTATACGAACGAATTCAAATTTTGAGTTTGCACAGGATTTCAGAACACAAAATAAAAAAATTAAATAGGACCTATCAATGTAACTGTACCTACAGAAATTTAAATATAATAAAAATACTTAGAATTGAAAATATTAACATGAAAAAAAAATTTTGAACCCTAATCTAATAATTAACATATTAATTCATTGCTTTGTGTTAATTTTAATCTTTTTTCTGTATGAATTGTTTTGAAAGTCCCTCCATTCTCTGCTAACATTTTTTTTAAATCTATACAAGATAAATTAATATTTCATTTGGTCATTATAACCAATTTTTAAGTGTTTCACTTTCAATTGAGTTTTTTCACAATGACCATATTTGCAATGACGAGAAAAAAAACTCTTTAACTTGAAAAACACTTTGTTTTCGCTGCAAATGAAAATCTCAAAAAACTAAACACTTAGGTTTGTTTATCTTTAAATCGGGACAAATCAGGACATTAACGTAAAACAGGACAAGACAATAAAAACCTAACATGTTCTGGCTAAATCAGGACTGATAGAGGTAAAAATCTGCGTAAATTAGTTCGATTAAATTGTGAGTTCCGGGTACAAACTCTCGAACAAAGCTTCTTTTCTTGACGCAGCGATCCGCAATTTTTTTTAACTCGGCCAACTGATCTACTGCGACCTTATTACGCAACATTACAACTTTTTTAAATTTTGGTTGAGACGTCGTCGAGAATGCGAAAATTACTTATTGCAAAAATTCGAATAAAGCGTAGAATACCAAAGGATGAGGAGGCAAAATAAGAAAGAAAGGAAAAGAGGAAAGGATGATAAAAATCTTCACTAATTCTTAAAATCTGCAGAGCGGTTTCCAAAAATTATCACTTTCTAATTTCGCGACAAATGAAACAAAAAAAAAATACGAAGAACTCATAAAACCCAAACATAAAACAAACCTTTTGTTAAACATAAAACAAATTTTTGTTTTTCTCAATAAGTAGGGCTGAATGCCAGCACCCTCTTTAAACCATCGCCGTCTCGATAGATAGTGCATTTTTTGAGTTCAACTCGATTCCCGTTGGCGCTTCAATCTGGAGGAATTTTTTGACACTCCAGTTTTTTAGCATAAAGGGTTCAACCTCATAATATCAATTCTTTTTGGCGTATTTTGTTTTGTTGTATTCTTCCTTTCCATTAATTGCTATATTTTTCGTTAATAATTAAAAATCATTCCGTTCTTCCTTAGTATCTCCTGTAACTAGAAAAATCACTGATCCAACACATTTTTTACGAAATTTTCAGGCAGGATGTTCATTAAGGAGGCGGTGCTTTAATCTAACTAAAAACAATAATCAATTAATATGAGGAAATGAGGATGCGACAAAATTAAAATGAGTTTGTTGGATTGTATGAGCTTAATTAATGGAAAAAAATTCGAGTTTCTATTCTTGTTTTAATTTCCCCTTTCTCTCTGCGTAGATATGGACACAAAATGCTCCAACGAGAAATACATGATGTCAAATCATATGGATACGAAGGTTTAAGATGAAGATTTAGCTTGTGTTAATTATATTTCACACGCAAATAGTAATTGTAAACTCATAATAATAAAGGCTTCCAAAATGAATATGTGTAAAGTCTGTTGTTTTTGTTTTAATGAAAATTACCAAGTTGACCAAGTCAAAATTTTGGTGAAAAAATTGGTAGCAACTTATTTCCATAGCCACAAATTTTGTTTGCTCTTTTTTTTGTTCCTAGAAATTTTAAAAAATTATGGTTATGTTTTCAAATTGAGATGTTGTCAAAATTTTGCGGCATTGGTTACGCCCATTGATAAATCGCGACTTCTGATTAATTAAAACTGGCGATATTTCATATACCTAACTAATTATTGATAGGGTATAATTTGAGAATTTTTCTAATTTTTGTTTTGATTATAAATGATTCCGTAACAGTTTTGTGTGTTTTATGAATACTTTCTTTCCGAGGTTGCTTTTCATTCATGTTTATTTTGTATTCTCGTCAATTTCTTGCTAAAAATTAAGAATATTTAGAAAATCTGCATTACAAATTGCGTCTACATTTTAGCGAGCTCTTTTTCTGACTTTCTGCTTGCTGGCGCCTGTAACAAATGCAAGATTTATATATAAGATAATCCTTTCTTTTCCAAATTAATCAGTGGAACCAAATTACTATCGCGAATCAGAGGGAACTAGTCACATGCTAGAAATATAAGGGATGCGGTCCTCACTAAGATATTTAATGTTGTCCACCTTGCTTTGAGAAAAGACCATCTAGACCAGACAGGTGTCAGGACTTCGCAACTCAGGTAGTTAGTCAAATGGACAGTTTGCAGGAGAGTTGCTAGGTTCTGGTCATCTTAATTAGACGATGGAATATAGTCGAAATCGGGCGGTACTGTAATTGTTTTGTACTCTTTGATTCTTCGCAATTGTAAACCGTCACGAGTTCTCAGAAGATGATCCATCAAAGTCACAAAGACTACAAAAGAGCTAGCCTCTCTCTAAGCTCTCGCGCTTGTTCGGGTTAGAGAGAAAAATTTGGCAACACTGTTTAGACAGGAAGTTTCGTCCAAGAGATGCTTCCAGGCGATTGGACAAGGAAGTGTCCTCTCTTCGAAGACGAGCTTTCCTAATTTTAAAATTTCAGTTCTTGTTTGATTCCGACTTCGAGTCTTTGCGACAAGATTAATCTCCAAAATCATTTATCTTAGACTTCTTTTTTTTTCTTTGCTTAAACTGTTGTGAAATTTCAAGTTCTCCTTTTTTTGTTATTTTCTATTCATTGGTGTTTAAATTCATTAATAAACTGGCTGGTTTTGCTGAAGTCTGAGTTTTATTTCGGTGTGTGAGTGATCCAACGGATTACTATAAAAGATCGGCAGAGCCCAATAAGATACCCACAACCACGAGTGAAAAATCCGCGCTACCAATAATTTTTTTCTCTCGTTTGTTTTTTTCATTACTCAAGTTAAATCCACGCACCAGTTTTGTTAGACTGGCACACGCCTCTCGATCGTATATTGTGCGTAAGTGATTACTCATAGTCAAAATTCTTAATAATTTGAGCAAACGATTTATCAATTTTCCTAACATCCTATCTGAAAACGGTCGAACGTGCCCGTTCGAGAGCCGAGTTTGTGTCATTACTAATGAAGCACTGTGTACATCCAAAGTTGAGCGGGAAAGGGAGAGGAAGTCTACGGGCGGAGCAGATAACTCGAAAGTCATAGGCGGCGAATGCAAAACTTATAAAAGGTGTTTATTTAAATTTGGCGTCATAGTTGGCGGTGACATGAGTGTGTTGTGAACGGACCACAATTTTAATACGCCCGGCAATGTGTCAAATGTCAGATTAATAACTTTCAATAGAATAGCACGGCCAACTGTATCTATCTCCACTTCGTTCCGATACGGCCATAACGCTCCTATACTAGCCCATAAGAAAAATAAATCCTGACCTTGAAAAAAAAGTTCGTCAAGTGGAGCTCCAAGTGGCAAGTATTAGAATTAAAACTGACGGAGAATGTCACCTGGCTGTCAGAATCTGCTTTAAGGTTATAACACGGACAAAAATAAAATTCCAAGTAAAATTCATACATACAATAAACAATCGTTCGATTTAATTTAATTCAAGTG